>NC_142096.1:22395884-22695884 GCF_054644295.1 Miniopterus natalensis
AGTTGTGTTTTGACAGTATCTTTTCTATTACCTGGCACTCAGAAATTGATGCAATTTGCAGATGTGCCCTGACCAGGAAGAGTCCAGGGAATGCTGCTTAGGTTATTTTGTTTCAGCTCATGCTTTTCAAGATTTGTGAGAATATAGAGCTCAAAAACCCCATGGTGGCCACTCTATCAGTCAATCATAGTTCTTAGCTTAAGCAACAGAAACTTACTGTGACTGATGTATGAAAAAAATTATTAAAAAGATATTGGGTAGCTTACAAAATCTCCACCAGGGCCAGAGAAGTAGGCTCAGAGTTTATGCAGTCAGGAATGGACCCCAAGGTCATGTTTCAGGGTGGTTCCTAGGGGAGAGACCACTGCCCTTGGCACTGTGCCTTAGAGCTTTAACTTGCACCCCACAGAGCTTGAAGCCTGGTCCTGCCCCTAGAACCACAGCCACCGCTCCCAAATGCTGCAGGATGGCTGCTCAGTGCTTCCTACTGAAGCTCTGGGAGTGGCTGGGACTCATGTCCCTGCTGTGGTTGCCAGATGGCCCACTATGCTGCAGAAGGGGCTGATTCTCTAAACCTAAGCAGAGTGTTCCGGAGCTGGGCAGCCAATAAGCCTAACAAGACAACCGCCCACCGGTGCCCCCTTACCTCCTTAGCTCACACCTTCTCAAAATGACTCATGCAAAGACCAAGACTCCCTCTAAATCTGTTACTTTTCTAAGTTCTCTTGTGTTAGGTAAAGAATTCAATGTGTTCTTTGTTAAGTAATACTTTTTCTTGCTAGTTTACGGACAGCCTGCATACAGGAGTAAGAATCTCAGGAACACTGTTTTTAAAAATAAGTAAGTGATAATGACCACACAGTATTTAAGCCTTACTGTGTTAGTCTCTGTGGGTAACTAGAGCTCATCTTTGTTTCAAGTACTCAGAAACCACTGGCATTCACAGAAGAAAGTGTGGAACTGTTATGGTTTGTACAGAATTACATCGCAGAGCTTTGTGGATATGAGAGATGAGCATTGAAATGTCTTCTCCTTACCCCCTGACCGTGCATCCTTAGACCCAGGGGACAAAATATAATGTATGAAATGTGGGATGTGCTAGTCATGTAGCTTCTTTACAACATCTTCAGGTACTGGTCAGGAAGGACCCAGGTTATCATAATACGGAATTCATTGAGCTCTCACTGTGCTGTAATATAGCATCCCGAGTGCTTTACTTGCATTCACTTATGTAAACATCACAACCAGCCTAGAAAGAAAGACTGTTTTCACCCTGTTTTGCAAGTGAGGACCTTGAAGCAGAGAAGGTGTTACCCCCCAGACTTCCATATCTAGTACGTGGCCAGGGCCAGGTTGGAAGCCAGACACCCTGACCCACTCAGCCCAGCCCCCTGTTAGAAAAGCAAGCACAGTGACTCCCCCAGGGTCCTCTGTGGCGGGTCAGGAGCGCCTTCCCTGCAGTAGACATGCTTTTGCTCTGCTGGCTGGCACAGCTCAACTGAAATCAGAAGCCATTGCACTGCCACCGGTACTGAAAAATATGCTGAGCTTCTTTTCTCTCTCCGTCTAATCCCAAAGGCAGGGAGCACTGTGACTACCGACGTGAAAAATATTCCCAGCACCTCAGCTGATAAATTCTCATGGAGCTCTGATGCCTTTTGTGACTTTGTTTAGATGTGTTGAGTGTACCAAGAAAAACTGCTGAAATCTTTCACTTACAACCATTCTATTGCCTATTAATTAGAACCATCTTTTAATTGCTTCAGAATTAAGTCAATATAGTTACAGGGTAGAATTCCCTGGGGGGAAAACTTATTTATAGGAAGCAAGTGATGTTAAAAACAACAGAAGCAGCAAATGATAAAACTCCCTATAACATCTACACCCCCCCCATCTCCCTAAATCATTTGAGGATAAAACTCCATTTTCTAGCTGCAGATTAAAATGTACCTGACGCTAAGCTTCCTTCCACACCCCTGTGAGCTGTGAGGTCCTGGAAGTTTTCTCCCTGTGTCTTTAGCTCCCTCTTTAAAAAACATATTTCTTCTCCCCCCACCACAGGAGGTAGCCAGTACCCTCCTCCTCCAGTTTTCAGTCAAAACAGGAACAGATCACACATCCGTCTTTTCCATCTGATGGGTTGGTTCTATTTTTTATTTCACTGACTAACCATTACCTCATCCAAGCATTTGCATTTGAGGTCATTTCAGCTCTCAGTGTCTAAAGGAATGTCAGCTATTGACAAAGGCTGGGGAAATCTGAGGCAAGGCAGGACAGACTGCAATCGTTTGTAGGTCCTGAAGGTAGAGCTGATTTTTACATTTTGGGTCATGTTGAAATTGGGCAGTGGAAAGAGTCAGAACCTTTCTGCTTTACCTTCCAGGGGACAAAGAGACAGTCAGCAGAGATAGGCAAAGACTTGGCCCTGGGCTGCTGGTGGATCTGGGGCCTTGGTTCCCTCTGCCCTCTCTAGTGAATGAGTGAATATATCCAATGCTGCTTATCTACAGACAGCCCCATACTGCAGTCTCTGGCCTACATTTCAGTAGCATTGGCTCCTTACTCTCTGGAGCTCTGAGTCAAGCTTTTTCTAGTTCACATAACCTAGATTTGTGAGTCACTGTGTAGAATAAATAGCATTCCCACTGCTACCTCAAGTCGTGGCATCGGTGCCCACTGTCATGACTGTTGATGCCGCCGCCTTCTGACCATAAATGTTTTGTGGAATTCACATTCATCCAAGGACTTAGTCTCCTCATCTCTAAAATGAGAAGGTTGGAGGCCCATAGTTTTCTAACATTTGTTTGTCATTCATGGCATGACTCCTCACCTTTTATTAGAAATGAAAACTTTTAAAGAACTTGCATTTTATCTGACACGTCAAAGAAGATGTTTTGTTTTATTAAGCTTCTGGGTGAGGCTCATGATAAATTGGAAGAGGGGAGGGCAAACGACACAAAGCTTGGAGCATGTGCTCCATCTCATGGTTCCAGATAAAATTAGCCGAGCAAAGGAGCAAAGGAAGAAAGGCTGTTTGCTCACCTTGTGCTCCCGGCCCCTGAAGTACATTGGTAGAGCCCTGGGGACATCATTCATTTGTCTACATTCCGCAAGCCTGAGTGGCCAGCCTGGAAAAGGTGGGGCACTGTCCTACTAGCAGTGCCCATGCCGGCCTGGAAGAAACTGCAAGCGCAGTGATACCGAAGGGACGAATGAAGCTGGCTGCCTGTGGCAGGCTGTTCCAGCAGAAGACAGGTGACCACTGGGAAAGTATGTGGTCTGGGGTTAGGCAGGATGCTGCCGAAAAGCCATTGTTTCTTTGAGAGTCAACAAGACACAACGCATATCCTATACCTACGGTTTTTGTTTGCTTTGTTTAATCTGGCCTCTCGCCTCCTCTTTTCCCGTACCCTGACCCCAGGCTTGAAGGATCAATTTGTTACATGCACCTTCTTTCTCATATCTTCATTTGTTTTCCCATTTCTCTTTTTCCTTTTAGCTATTAAGGCGCCTGTCATATGTCAGCCCCCACGGGCCCAGGTGGCAGCCTCCTCAGTTCACAGAATGCCTAATTTTACCCACTGCTTTGGAGGTGGTGCTAGGCTTCCTTAAAAAAGAAAAAAAAAATCCCTCTACTGTCTGTTCATATCCCTGAGGCTCAAATAATTTCGAAACCTATTGTTTGAGGAAAGGTCATTGTTAATGAGTAATACACAAGGAAGAAGCCTTAATTTTCCCAAGTGAAATCCCTGACGACCATAAAGTCTATGGAAAGAAGCAGAAGTCCCCTCCGTGGTGACGGAGGCACCATGTCTGTAAGCTCACATCATCGAGAAGACTTTGTGCGTAAATAGACTGTGTTAATAAAATAATATTTATGATTCAGCCTTTTTTTCCCCCTTGTAAGTATCAAGCTGTATCCTGGAGGAACAAAAATAAAAGAAGTTGATGCCTACAATGTAACTATTAGGGGGAAATTTGCTCCACTGTTATTTGGGTGTAATTGGCACTGAGCACCACAATGCGCTTGTAATTGGTCCTGTCCTTGTTCGCGTCAAGGGTTCCACGCTATTTCTACTTGAACCCATTTTTTTGATACCGTTCAGCTCAGCAGTGCCAGCTAACTCTTGTTATGCAGTTGAAAAACTGTAGCCATTAAAAATAGGATACGGTGTGATTTTGTTTTGCAGCGCTGCATGGAAAATCAGTTGCTGTTCATAACAGCTCTGTGGTTGGTTGATTTAAAGCAGGGGGGTGACTTGGAACTGACAGGCAGACGGTTTGTGAAAAGGGATATTGTATCTTTAAGGCTTTCTGACTGATTGTGTTTAACTGCGCCACGCAGCAGGCAGTAATTAGGCTGTAGCTTCACCGAGAGGCTTAAAGCACAGGCTCTGGTTCCCTGTCCTCCAGGATTTTTTTTTTTTAAAGCACAAACATTTTTGGGGGGATTTGAATACATGATGATTGTTTGAAACTGTGAGTGAGTGGGTGTATGTGAACGAAGGGAAGGTGATCCAGAGGCTGCTGCTCAGTGTCTCTGGGGACTGACCTATGCCCACAGGCCCCTGGGAGACCAGGCGGCCGCCCTGGGAAGCAGTGAGAACCATGCTAGGAGCACATGACGTGACTGCTGGAGAAGGTCAAGGTGCTCTTGAAGTGAAAGGAAGGGAGCTCTGAAATGTGGCCCGGTTTCCTCTGGCCCGGTTCACAGTGTTAATGAGACTGGTTGGAGAATGCTTCTAAGATTAATAAACAGAATGCCTAATAGTTTTTATTTAGGGGAAAGAGAAATGTTCCTTTATTTAGGCTGTTAAGGAGAAAAGAGAGTCTGGTATAGCAGTCATTCAAGTAAGTCATTAACTTAGGGAATAGTCACCATCCACCACTCTGCCTCCCTTCCTACCTCCACCCACCTGTTCAAAGACTGAGTTTCACATTTTCCAGGCACTTGTTATCACAGAGGAGCAGTTGACAGATCTTACACTGGTCTTATGAAAAGTGAACATTCCGTTGTTGTTGGTTTGACCGCGGCAACTGTCTTTCTTCATTATCAATCAGGCAACAGTGACTGAGTCCCAACTGTGTGCAAGATGCTAAGCTGGGTGTTGGGAGAGATAAAAATTGTTCTGGAATGTAATTGTGATCATTCCTGACACGAGGTCCAAATTTCTCATCCTTTTGTTAATTATATGAGTGAGTTATCCCGTACAGATTTGGATACAACTCCATGCTTTAATTGCTATGTTTTTCTTTTTCTCAGTAATTGAATTCCTTTTTTAAACCTTTCTTAACTATAAATATCTTTTCTTATCCATTTTACCATTTCTGTAGATTAAAATTGTGTATGAATCATAGACATTTTTGGCTTTAAATAATAACTCCTCAGACTTGTGGATCACTTCAGAGTTTTTGACATGTTTCACATCACATTATGACATCATTTGGGTCTCCTTACACCATCCTGAGGGTGGCTGGGTGGGTGATATCATTACTTTTAGAAACTCAGGAGCTGGGTAGTGAAAGAGGCTGAGATTAGGAGTCAGATTTGCTGGACTCTGCTCTTCTCGCTATAACACAAACATATATTCAATCACAGAATGACACGTCTTCTAATTTAAGAGTAACAGAAACATTCTGGTATAACTTTATGATATTAAAATATGGATAAAAAGTCAAAGATAGGCAACCACAAGGGGATTCTGATTTTAAAAATCCAGTCTTAAGCCAATGTTCATTTTCTCTCTATAAAGTTTCAAATATTAAGAAGCACTATTTTTCTTGGTTTTGATTTTTGGGGACTGCCTTGAAGATAAATTACTTTAATCTGTAGCCTGAATTGCACTGATGTATTTATCTTTCTCAACATGCTTTGTCCTTAGGTCAGTATTTCTTAGAAAGATTTAATCTAAATAAATTATAAATGTGTATCAAACCCTATTTGCTATTAGTGTAAACACATTCAAATTATATCACATTATTGTTTTGAAAGAAACAAAGATGAATTCCATTTTATAGTTCAGATTTCAAATGTATGTGTGTTTACTTGTATATATCTATGTCTAAATGTCGAGGTCAATATTTCTATAAATTTCTAAGGTTAGTTCATTTTGTAGTGCTGACAAATGCTCCTTGGAATTAGGCTATACAGAAGATCAAAGATTAAATTGCAGTTTTTCCCCCCAAAGTGACAATGAGCCTAATTCACTGTCAGTTAATGCCAGGTGTTTCTCCCCCTAGTATTAAGTTCTTCAAAAACAGTGGCTGCATAGGACACTATTCAGAGCGGCTTAGCGCTGAGGAGAAAATGATTACATTAAATCGAATTATATGAATAATTCATGACATCACATTTTGTAATCCTGGTGTTAAGCATAAAACCAGTGGTTTATTTTTCAGCAAAATGTTTTTGTATCATTTTAGATAGTGCATAATGCAAAACAATAACTGCATACATAATGCAAGAAGGACGGTAGTGAATAGGTCCTTAATAGTGCTAGCAGCATCATCTGGGGTGTGCACACAATAAATACATTTCGAACCAATGCCCATGGGTGCCCAGGGCTTGCTGGAATCTTCTGAGCCCAATAGAGTGGCTGCCTTTTAATTTGTTTTTGAATATTACATCTGACCTTTACGACGGATCTGAAAGTCAGTCCTTGTATATCGCTAAACCTACAAATGCCTTTGTCCCCTTTCCACTCAGTTTACTAGGAGGCCGATTCTACTGGGGGGTAAATGGCTAATTTTTAAAATGTTTGCTTTTCCGATATGGAGTTAGAAATACTGGAAAACCCACAAAGTCTGAACTGACATTCCTCGATAAAGGACTTAAACATTCTGGGATAAAATGCCGCTTATTTAGCAATTCAGCCAGGTACCTATTAGGAATGGCATTTATATCTAGGGACTAAAGAAATGATTCCTTATCTGATTTGAATTGTCTTCATATTTTGTAGGGTAAACATCTTTTCTTTATAATTATCCAAGGACATTGAAGGTGGCCTTGCCACCGTCCTGAAGCAGTTTCCGGGTCATACACAGTGCAGCGACACTCCAACAGGAGCCTGATTATCCTGCATTTCAGGCTGAAATAATTATGTACCTGGACCATCTGCGGCCGCCTTTCCAGCACCTTCCTGCGGACAGCTCCAGGGCGCTCTGGAAGCCAGGTTGGGCTCCTGCTGATTTCATCCACATATTTGTCTTGAACGAAAGAATGGCGTATGCCAGTGGATTGCAAAGCTTTTCACAAAACATCTCCACATCTGAAGTCTCGAGAGTTTATGTCAAGCATTTGTATTGCTTAAACTAATTAAATATACCATCCGTGTTTTACAAGTTGAACGCATCTGCTGATAATGCTGTAACCTGTATTGTTATTTATTTGAAACAATACATTAGCAATTAATGGCTGGTCAGTAACCTTGAAACCCTGACCTCTTAATAATAAATATTAATTACCATGCATATTGAAACATTGCTTTAAACATTTCTTCATAAAAAGATAACTTGGAAGCTAGTTAAAGTGCTTTGATTCAATGTATTTATTTACTATGATACGAAGAATATTGTTTAAATTCCTATTTTTAAGGTTTTAAATAGACTGCCAAATGGGTAGGTTATGATAATGTTGTTAGGAAAAAAATTAAGAGATGTAGCATTTAGAAGTAAGCTATAAAGTTTTGTTAAAAATGTTTAATGGAAAAAAACTTGATGACCCAATTTAAAGGAGTGGAAATGAGAATGCTGCATTGGATTTGAAAATAGAAGTGCTGAGATACATGATACCTGGTGTCTGTTCTTCTGTGAAGGAGATATGAATTTCCTAGATCGATCTGAAAGCAGAAATTCAGCTTCTTAAAGGCACGATATTCTTCTGAAGAGTGCAAATTCCATGTGAAAATACAAAAGGCCTGCGACTTAAAACTATGCCAAAAGTTGGATAGTGACAAAAGTTGGTTTCTTTTCCCAACCCCTTTCTCATGTGTACAATCCCCTTTAAAGTTACCAGGTTTAGATGATATGATTGCTCGATCGCTGGAGAACTGCTCACCCTGTTTCTGACTGTCCGGATGCCCTAGCACAGCTGCTTTATGAAAGGCCAAAGACCTCAGGCCTCCCTCTCCCCTGTTTCTTCTCATCTTGTGTATGGAAACAGTAACTTCCTTTTGGTAGAGCCTATCAAAAACAAGAGAAGAAGTGTGTTAGTATAATTCTAATTCAGAATACAGAGATTGATGAAAATATTGCTAAAATAAAAAACATATTTATCCAAATAGCAAATATTTCCATTTTCCCCCTTTAATCTGCAAACTATTCCATATTGGATAAAACATGAGTTCCAGTGCCAATTTGGCCACTTATCAACTGTGTGAATTTGGAAAAATCAGTGGGTAACTGAGAACCTCATTTGCCTGGTCTGTGAAATGGGAATCTTGGGTTTCCTATGGAAAAATCAATGAAATGATGCACAGGAGAATATTGTGTAATAAGCCAGCATGGAGATTATGCTTAGATATTTAAAGAACATCTTTCTACTAGTTAATAGGTTATTAAAAATATACTTTAAAAGTTAAATTTATTCAAAAGACCAAAAAAAACCCCACCCCAAAATATTAGGAGGTTCATCTATATCTTTAAACAATCTTTTAAGCAAGCCAAATCAGTGATGTGGGCTTTCATGTGTGTCTTGCTTTCTCACACTTAAATGCATAACCTTGAAAGTGATAAAATTTGCTGAGTTGGCTATTTCCCTGACTCCCCAGAACATATGTCAATAGAGCAACAGAGAATTAGCTGTAGCAAAGGAAGATAGTTTTGTGGCAGCTTGTTCAATAATTAATCCGCTGAGTAACTGTATGAATATTTGATAAATATTTAGTCAACTATGTGCATCATGCAGCACTGGTTGCATACTAAAGAATTCGCAAAGGTAAAAACTGCCAGTCATAGGCATCAAAGATATGGAGATCTCAAGCTCACAAACCAGAGATGTGCAAATTATGCCACATAATATCAATCCAGAAATATAAATTCATGACTGTCTACAAGATGCTATTCAGGGAGGGTGATAGGGGGCCATTGCCTTGTTCTCCGCAGTTCTTTTAAAGTGTATCTGGCATCACATTTTTATTTAATAGGTGCTCACATGTGTGAGGTAAAATATTCTGATGCACACATGAAATGGAATTATAAAATAACGACCCTGTCTCCTCTTGAAATTCATAGTATGGTGCTAGGAATGAATTGGTGGGTGATCCACTGCTATACACTGAGTGGAATCAGAATTTGCTTCAGCATTTAGAGACTGGGCATTTGAATTCAACTAAATAAACATTTATTAATTGCCTAGGATGTTCAATGCTCTGTGCATAAGGAGAAGAGAATCTAATGTGTGTGAATCTTCTGAGTGCAGAATATGTAAAAATTAAATCTGCGTAGCAAAAATAGGTAAATAAAAGGATGATCTCTGATTTCTGGAAATATATTTTGTAGTTAGAGTTTGAATGTTTCAATTTTCCTCCCTAGTTAATCACTCATAAATTGTGTTCTGATATGAATTCTTAGCGAAATCCCCACAAATTCTTACAAGCCTCTCCAGAGAGTTCACGATCTCCCTTTGTAGTAGTGCACAGGCCACCTCTCAGGTCCAGGTAGCGGGCGTTCATGGGCGTGAATAGTTAGAAACCTGTGCGAGTGGCTGCTCTTCTTGGCACCCCCTGCTGGCCAGAGTAGCACTAATGATGGCTCCAGAGAGGCCTCATCTCTCCTCCAGCCCATATGAACCGTTGCCATGGCAGCCACAGCATTAAAAAGGAAGGGAGCCCAGGGACTGCAGCTTGTGGAAGAAAGAGATGACCCCAAATGAGGCGCTGGAATGAAATGCCTCTAGTATTTGTCTCTAACAAAAGGTTGATCTTGCAGGGAACTGTTCTACCTGGGTGTATTCGCAGGAACCATGTTCTATTCCTTAATTATTGTTCCTTGTCTATACCACTGTACTTCAATTCTGTATTTGCCTGTTACACTCCATTTTCACACATGACCAGTAAAGTGAAAATAGACTGAACAAAGGCAAACAAAGAGACAGTACAAAATGATTTTTTACAATAATAGAAGCAGTTTATGGATGGGAAGAGTTAATATTGTTATGATGGCAATGTTCCTCAAATTGATCTACAGATACAATGCAGCCCCTATCAGAATCCCATCTGGCTTCTTTGTAGAAATTGGCAAGCTGATTTCTAAAATTCATTATATATAAAATTCATATAGAATTGCAACAAATTCAAAAGAGTCTAAACAAGCTTGAAAAAGAACAAAAGTAGAACTCACACATCCTGATTTCAAAACTTATTTACAAAGCAGTGTAATCAAGACAGTGTGGTACTGGCACAAGGAGAGATGTAAAGATTGATGGAATAGAATAAAGATCCCAGAAATAAACCTGTGTGTCCTCGGTCAGCTGGTTTTTAACAAGGGTGCCAAAAACATTGAATGGGCAAGAAATAGTCCTTTGAAGAAATGGAGAGCCACATGAAAAAGGATAAAGTTGGACCCTTACCTCACACCATACACAAAAATCAATTCATAGTAAATCAAACACTTAAATGTAAGAGCTAAAACTATAAAACTCTTAAAATAAAATATAGGAGTATAATTCATGACCTTGGATTTGGCAATGAACTCTTAGATATGACATGAGAAACAAAAGAAAAAAAAGATAAATTAGACAACATCCAAATTAAAAACATTTGTCTTGTTCTTCAAAGAACACAACCAACACAATGAAAAGACAACCCCCAAAATAGGAGAAAATATTTATAATCATATGTGTAATATTAGACTTATACAAGAATATAAAAAAAAAACCCACACTTACAACTCAATAATAAAAAAACAAATAGCCCAATTAATATGGGCAAAGGACCTAAATAGATGTTTCTCCAATGGAGGTATAAAAATGGCCAATAGGCATACGAGAAGATGCTCAAAGGCATTATAATGCAGGAAATGCAAATCAATACCTCAGTCGCTTCTCACTGACTAGGATGGCCAGAATAAAAACAATCAGAAACGCGTTGGTGGGGATGTGTAAAAACCTGAACCCTCATGTACTACCTGTGGAAATGTAAAAAGATGCCGTCACTTTGGAAAACACTGTGGTGATTCCTTAGATGGTTAAAATAGAGTTACCATGTGACCCAGAAGGTCCACTCCCAGGTATATTCCCAAGAAAAACAAAAATGTATGTTCATATAAAACTTGTACACAGATGTTTATGGCAACACATTTAGAATAGATAAAGGTAGAAACCCAAATGTCCATCAACTAATGAATGGATAAACAAAGTGTTAATATATTCATACAGCGGAATATTATTCAGCCATACAAAAGAATGGGGTATTGATACATTCTACAGCATAAATGAGCCTTGAAAACATAGTGCTAAGTAAAAGAAGCCAGTCATAAAAGGCTACACTTTATATGATTCCATTTAAATGAAATGTTCAGAATAAGCAACTCTATGGCAATACAAATAAGATTAGTGGTTGCTTAGGGCTGGAGGGGGTGGAAGACAGACAGGTGATATTACAGTTTCTTTTGAGGTGATAAAAATGTTCTAAATTTGTGTGTGGTGATGTCTGCACATATCCTTGAATATGCTAAAAACCAATTAAATTATACATTTTAAATGTGTGAATTATATGGCATTTAAATTATATCTCAATAAAACTGTTAAAAGATGAAGTGACTTTTCCAATATTAGAATCAGTTGACATGGAGAGAGGACAAGCTCACATCCAAACTGTGTCTTCATGTTTCCACCCTCTTTCCACAGACCTCTTCCTTGGAGCTCTTTTGTTTAGCAACAGCTGCCTCTTCTATTACACGACCCGGGGACTGAAATCCTTACTTCTTTTTGATATTTCCAGATGCAAAGAGCTGTCATTGGCATTTGACCTCCTCTTGTCTAACAGCTCCCGGTTTCCTTGGTTTGGAGCTCTGTGCTTTCCAAGAAAACATTCAGTTTATTTACTAAACTAATCTGAATGAACAGATGATAAAAGGCTAAAGCTCCTTATGGTTCACACCTCCTCACAAATGCAGTGCATTTTAACCACGGCTTCTCCAGGCTGTGTGACTAGAGCCTCGGCGTTGTCATCTGTGCCTATCTCAAGAGACGAGAAAAAGTTAAAAGCACACTTTTGACGCCTCCTTTGCTGCTAGGAATGACCATGTAACACAGTTTATATGAGATGTAAACTGAAGTGAGCTGGGGGTTCAGGCTACGTTTTGCTTTCTTGATCAAAGGGGCACACGCAGCTGGCACGGACAGTCCTTTTTCTTTTCTCCTGCCTTGGATGTAGATGTGAGTGATGGCACTGCAGCATCCATCTTGTCACTTGGCAGGCTCATGAGAATTTCAGAGATACTGACTCGCACATCTGTGAACCGCCGAACCAATGCTAATAGCCACCTGTCTTCAGGTTTCTGTGTAAGAAGGAACTGATTTGCTTAAGCTCCTCTCAGTCAGGTGTTCTGCAACTGGCAGGTGATAATAATCCTTAATGACGAGTCATCTTTTTATATTTAATGCCTATATCAAAAGAGTAATGGGAATTTTAGGTTATATGTTGGGAGGAGAATTAGAATAGACAGAATGTAGAAATATGTTTTGGGAAAGATGGAGTCATATACAGAATACATAATGTGATATACTTTATGTTTGCATAGGCAATCATAAAATTATAATAGCTTTTCTCCTAATAATTTGAGCTACATAAGTATACTCCATATGAGTATAAGGAAGTAGAAAGAGGGCTGAACCTAGAGTTAAAAGGCTGGATCCAAATCCTGACTCTTTTTATTAGCCTCTGTTACCTTTCCCTTACCGTATGTATACCTAGTCCATAAAACACTGCTTGAAAAATAGTGGATACTTGATAATTTTCTAAGAATAATAAATGCTTATAATAGATATATATAAAATCCAACTTAGATTTAAAAGAAAAGACATGTTATACACACTAATCACAGAATCATAAACTCTCAGCTAGAAAGGACAATTACAGATTTAAAAAACACAGGGATTTGAAACTATATCACTAAGACATGGTTTTTGTTCTCATTGTCCAGTGTAAACTCTACTACGAAAGTAGACTGACTTTGAGGAAGTCAGGGGAACACAGAGGGATGGAAGGTGGCCGAGCTACGGCAGCTTGATGTGGAAGAGTGGCTCCCCACGGCGACTGCACGTTGGAATCGCCTAGGAAGATGGTTTAACACACAGATGCCGGTTCCACACACACAGACATTCTGATTTAACTGGTCTGTGATGAGGCCCAGGCATTGACATGTTTTGAAACTTCTCCGCATTATCCTGATATGCAACCAAGACTGAGTGTCAGTAGCATAGGAAAAAAGCACAGACTTTGGGAAAGGCTGCAGCTGTTCGATAAGTAATTGTTCACTTACTGACCTAGTCACCTTGGGCAGCTTACTTACGGTCTCTTCCCGTCCGCGTCTCCACCGGTAAGGTGAGGATGACACCTGCTTTGTAAATACGTGAAGATTCAATGAGATGACATAGGTACCGTTCCCAAAACAGTGGTCAGTTAATATGTGTTCACTATCGTAGAACATTCAGTGTCCTCCCGGTTGGTGCTTTGTCACAGGTCAAAAAGAAAAGCCCAGCCTTTGGGATTGATGAGAGAGGCAAGCTGCCCTCTGGCTTTGGTGGCGCAATAGCATTAGTATTAGTAGCACCTTAGTTGATGTAATCCTCGATTTTTTTTTCTTCATTTTCTTCTCTGGAAATTCAGAGTTTCCTCAATAAGCAAATATGGAAAAGAACAGAAGGGTCATCTGAGGCCAGTTGCATGTCATCTTGAGTCATCTGGTTAGAGGACGCTCATTTTTAGAGTTTTAAGAAACTAGCACAAATTTTATTTTCGTTTTTTGCAAGCTTTAGATCCTAGAATTCCATTAAAATTTTCCTGACAGTAGCTAATACAGTGCCTGGCATGTAATCAATGCTCAAGAAATATACTTTTAATTGAATGAGTTTTAAGATGTTCCTTTTTTTCCCCTGCCTTGTTAGCCTCACTATTTCCATCCTAGACTTGCAGATAAAAGATTTACTTGGCAGTAAAAACCCAGGTGATTATTAATCATATTAGCAATACTACAGCCCTGACCCTTCACTCTTCAATATTAATTTTACTTTCTGGCCTCATTCAGTTGGTCTTCAAAGCATGTTTGCCCACCCATTTTGTTCCGAGTTTGAGACCAGCTAGCACGTATCCCTTCCTCCCTCCTTAGATCTATTATGTCTAAGCCTCAAAATAGCTCTGGAATTATCACCTATTTTCTCTTCTTTCTTTTTCAGAAGAAGAGGGCCCCCATTTCTAGGTCTGAAGCTCTCCTGGGACTCACCCACCTTTCCCTCCTAAGCCTTCACTTCTGGGAGTATCAGCCCATGCTTCTAAAAGTGGAACATTTATCTGTCCTTTTTTATTAGTGTCATCTCTTGTGACTTCAGATGTGCTCAGTTTTCTCTTATTTTATACACACACACACACATTCGACATCACTAAAACTTCTTTTGGTCTCCACTTCATCACACCCTATTGTCTTTGTTCTCATTTCACTTTTGTGACTCCTTCTGTTTCCCCTTCCCCCTTCTTTTACTTCTTCCTTTGTCCATAGATGAGTAAAAATCACAAGATTGAATTCATATTTATTTACTTTTCTCTCTCCACCTCTTGCAAGTGTTATTTATTCTCATATGTCCAATATTGCATCACATATACAGTTCAATTCTTCTTGTTTGTTCATGCTCATTTACTTGCTTGCTCTTTTGAAACACAATACAGTGGCACCTCAGTTTTCGAACGTCCCCGTTGACGAATATTTTGGTTTAGGAACGCCGTAAACCCGCGACTAAATGCTTCGGTTTTCGAACACGCCTCGGAAGTCGACCATGCCATGTGGCTTCCACAGAGGGCAACAGCTGTCGGCTGGTGATCCCTCCGTTTTCAGTGTTTCACAACTCGGACTGTCTTCCGGAACGGATTACATTAGAACACCAAGGGACCAGAGTATAATAACCAGGTGCATGACTATGAGGAAAAATTAATCACCTCTCGTTTAAGATAATTTTCTGATCTTTCGGCCTACTGCCTGCTGGACTTCATCACAGCCCCACCATCTGTCAACAATCAAGCTAGTTCTCTTACCCCCAAACCTATTTCTCCCAATATATCGCTGTTCTCCAGTGACTCTGCGGTGGTGGCTGGGACTCACCCTTTATCTCTTCCTCTCCTCGAATACTGTGCTCATCGCATTTCTCTCTCCTCATGCTCCTTCCCTTTTCTTCTCCCTACGAACACTCTAGGATAAAAGTCCTGTCTGTAGTAATATGAGAGTCTCCAACTGGCTTTTTAGCCAAAGTCTTGCCTCATTTTAGTCTTCTGCCACATGATTTCCAACCTATTTCTCCTTAAAACACAAGCTACATCTTATATTCAAAAGTATTATTAGTATCTTTCTATTACAACAATGTTCAAACTCCTTAATCAAACAGTCAGCACCCTATAGTCTCCCTGCTTTGTGTCCATCTACATAAACTATCTACTCCAGGAGATCATAATTTACAGATTTTTCAAATATATTTTTGCATTTCCCTCCCATGAGCTAAACCTAACCTTCTTTATAGTCCAGGTTCAAGTCCCTGGTAATCCCGACCCTCACTAAGCACCCCACTGTTACTTGAGTCACAGAGCATTTGCCAGTTGACACACTGGTTTTCAGTAAGCACCTTGTGTATTTAATGGTTCAGTGTGTATGCACTGCCTCTGGAACAGAAAATAAGCCACTTGCTGGTGGGGAACACATGTGTGCTCATAAATGCAGCAATAAGTGGAATCTCAAAGCACTTCTTTCTATCAGCTAGACAGTGAGAGCCAAACAAACATTTGTTGATACTGGTGATTTTTCATTTTTAAACTCCAAGTAGCATAAAAACGAAACATAAATTGCGAGCATTACTGATTAGCCTCTTGAAATGACTGTTTTCCAATGTGAATTATAATGAGTGTTTTGCTGATGCACTGATAAAGTAAAGGAAAAAGTGAACGTGAGAGAGAGAGTGAGAGAGAAAACTATATTCTTTATTTATGTGGTTAAAAGGAGAGACTAAAGTATTTTAATTTTTTGTGGTCCTCAAGCATAAGCACTATAGTATTTTACTGAAGTAACACATAGGGACTGAGGAAAATACATACATTAAAAGGCTTTGGTCTCCTCTTGTGCAGTGATCACATTTTATCTGCTGCAAGAGTGACTCCTTTATCCCTTTATTTCTGGAGTCAGTGCTGCCCAGAACCTCGGTGCTTATCTAGGCTGTCAACCAACAGTTAAAAGGCATACATTTGCTTATGTTAATTGCACATGGAAGAAAATCAGCCAAGAAGGATACTAGAAGGAGTAGCATAGAGAGTCCCTTCTGCTTGTGGCAGCTGCTTAGCTGAGTCTCTCTGGTCTTCCTTCTCTTCCTACACCTTTCTCCCCAGGACGTCTTCTTCCAGTTGGATCAGAACCCATTTTCTCTTATCTGGCCCCACTCTGCTACACTCACATCCATAATTAGGCTATTTCCTAATCTGGGAGCAAGCCATTTATTTCCTTCTCTGATTCTCATAATTAAAGCGGGAAAAGAGCCACTGTCCAAGGGCCCCTGAGTAAAAACCCACAGAAACATGGTGATCTTCCCTCTTCACCCTTAGCACTCAGAGGAGGGGAGCCTGGTCGGCCCCTCCGTCAAGGGCCTGGTGGTGCTGCCCTGTGGAATGGACACGGGGGGCTGGGGACAAGGCCTGAGGCCCTCTGCGTGGGTCTGTGAGCCTGTATTCCCCACTGGCCTCCTCAAAAGAACCGTTCTATGCTCAAGGAAATCACGGCTCACCAACGTCTTTTCATCTTTATTTTAAGCATCGAACCTAGGAATTTACACATTCTCTGGTTGACTAGGCACTTTTCTCAGTGGCAAAGTGGTGCAAATAAATATGGATCCTAGAACCTTTCAGTTTGATGGATAGTGATAGTACAGCTCCTGGGTTTTTGTCATCGGGAGCTGCCTTTTTTTTTTTTTTTAACAGAAGAAAATCAAAATTTTAGTACATGTTCATGGGAAATTTGCATAAGCATGAAAATTTCAAAAGACAGTGAGGCAACACTACGTACATATGACATTTGGGACAAAGGAGAAAAAGTCGGAGGGAACGGGGTCTTAGCTTTCAGAAGCGAGGATAAGAAATTTGCAGGTGCTTGGGGAAGAGCAGGACAAAGGCAGGCAAAGCCTTGCTAGGTGAGTCAGACACAATGGGACACAGTCAGAGCCAGCAGACACGCTTCTGCTGGTGTGTATTCCTGTATAACGTAAGGTGATTACGTTAAGGTTCCCTTCATCAAGCAGGGTTTTTCCATCTTTTATTGGCTCTTTCCTCTGCGATTTTTAACATCCAACCCTGAATGATAAATCATCTTTCCTCTTATCACCCCAAAAGAAGATTTGAGCACTTTATGCTTACCCCGGGGGTGGAACATAATTAATGCACAGTTTTGCCATGGAGGGGCCTAACTAGGCTCTATCCCTAGGAAATAAATGGCATCCCAGGTGGTAACATGCTTGCTGCTTGAATGACTTTTTCTGCTTTCTTTGCCTAATCACCCTCGTGACCTCCGTAACTGACCCCATCCCACCATCCCCTCCAGGATTCACTAACTCAACAGTGATCTTTAGGTATTCTCAAAGAGCACACACCAGGCTGTGCTTGCTCTCAGAAGCTTTTATTGTCACTTTTAAGGCTTATTAATCAAACGTCTGAAATCTTGGCCCTAATACAATTGTTCTTATATAGATCTTTGTCTCATTTAGAAATATTAATGTATTTTTACACAATTATACACTTTGTTAGATTTTATCTATATCTATCTATCGATCGTCTATCTATCTACCATCTATCTTCTATCTGTCATCTATCTATCATCATCTATCTCTCTATTTGCTTAGGTTAAAATGTATGAAAAAAGCTTTATATAGTTTTGGAGGGTGCTAGTGAATTGGGTGGAGTAACTAATTGATAATCATATGGATGAAAGTATAAACAAGATGCAAAACAAGATGTTTATTATTCAAGGTTAGTTTAATTTTTATGGGGAAGTAAAAAATATGCAGATTTAGTTCAATTATTCTGGATAACCCATACCTGAATATGAGGAGAGGGCTAATTTTAATGTGAATTAAATGTAATCAATTTCAGGCTACATACACGTATGCAGTAATATATGCATGTACTGATGAATGGAGTTTTAAAACGATCTGATTTGATTTACTCTTAATCTACTTTTAATTTTTTATTTAGTGGTAAAACTTTTCTCTAACATTAAGGCTGATGTAAGGGTTGGAAACAAAGGCTTTAATCCATTGTCTGATTTTTAAGAGTTTGGACTTCCACATGGAAATGTCCATATCTTTTGTTGCTTATACAATCTGATTTATCCCTAATTGGCAAGAGCTGCTATGGACATTGGTGGTTTGGGCTTGCATTATGAAGAAAGTGGTTACCTAACATGTGCTGTTGTTTTTTAATGTGGGCCTACATTTAAAATTCTTATGGCTTTTCCTCTCCTCCCCCCGCCTCGCAAAGCAAAATGCACTTATCCGGGAGCAGGAGAAAGCTGCGGCTGGAGCCAGCACCTCCTAGATCACACGGGCATTAACATACACAATCATTGTCTCGGCTGCTTCTCACTGCAGCTTTATATAATAAAACAAGCCGCGTCAAATAGGCAAGGCTGTAATATTAGGTAAAATCTAATTTCAGTTTGCTTATCATATAGTGTTCATTTCCCTAAGGGAGGGAAAAAATTAAATCTGTAAGCTTAAGATTCCAGCTGAAGTAGTGGAAGGTATGAAAGGCTTCCCTTCGCCTTTTATTATTCACTTTATGAATTAGCTTTAGTTTACTTGTTTCCATCGGTGTAGACATATTTCTGAATACTATTAGCATAGCAATCAGGGCTGTTCTCAGGTTATTGAATGGTGTGTTGACTTCCGAAATAAATAGATATGCAGTGTGAAGGGCGAGCTGTCACTTGAGGAGAGCTTTCCTGGTCTAAATTAAAAGGCACTTCTAATTGAAAACTATAATAGCAGGAGGGTTAGAGAGACAATGAAACGGCTCGGTCCCTTTCAATTTTCACAGGATTCTGTTAGTGAACATAGGAGAAAAAGTAAAATGAAAATATTAAATTACAAATTGCAATTTAAGTAGCAATATTAAATTATACCTAAATGGCTGTATTGCTGAGAAGCAATTTTAGATGTTTGATTTAAAGACTCTCAGTGCATTTGAGTTTATGCTATTATATTCTGATTTATCTGTTTTATCACTTAACATATAATTCTACGTTTACACCAGCAAATGTGCCTCTATCTATGAACTAAGAAGTTGGTCCTGAAAGACTCAATTTTTCACTTTGTGCTCCCAAATCAGCGTTGTGTTAGTGTCTGTGTATCTTTTATCACACCTGAGGGGATATGTCAAAGAGAGGGAGCCTCAAAGTCAGGACAATTTTATAAAATTCGAGACAATCATTCATGAGTTTTTCAACTAAAATATCTTCAGAAATTAATAAGCACGATTTAATTATGAATTTAAGTAATAGATGAAATTATTACCGATTTTAGTTGCATGAAGAGCTACCAGCTATCTGAGTCTATATGTTTTGGTCCTTTAAGGGTTAACAATCGAGGCCTGTCTATAGCTCATTTCTATAGTAACAGCAAGACTGAGACTTTTTATGGGCACCTAATAATTAGAAAGTGCTAGAAGGTATAACAATATAATGAATCAAAACTGATAGACTTGTGGGTTTCCATAGAAACATGTATAATTATGATAATCGGTCCCTGGCGTACCCTCAGAATCGTATACATTCAGTTAAACGCAATAAACATTAGGCACTATTTAGTGAGCTGTGATGCAGATTAACAGTGTGAGATACAGGGAAGCTATGAATAAAATTGCTGTACAGTTTATCTCAAACTAATTTCCCAGATTGCTTTAATAGATGTAGTGT
This sequence comes from Miniopterus natalensis, assembly GCF_054644295.1. Classification (NCBI taxonomy): domain Eukaryota; kingdom Metazoa; phylum Chordata; class Mammalia; order Chiroptera; family Miniopteridae; genus Miniopterus; species Miniopterus natalensis. The sequence goes on from NC_142096.1 coordinate 22,416,036, forward strand.
GTAGATGTGAAAAATTGGAAGTGTATTTTTGTTAGTGGTAAAGCTAACAAAGATAATATTTCAAAAAGTGGCTGACTGGCTGTTAGTTTCAGCGCAGATCGAAATGGGCAGAGGCACCGTTATTCGGTGTGGGATCCTGGAGCCCTCCGAGCAAATGGTGGATGGGGCCTCCCTTTGCTGATTTATTTCCAAAGTAAATTATAAATCTCTTTATGGCTGTCCATTTCTCTTTAACCGTTTCCTTCCTCTCTTGTATCTCTCCATTTTAGGGATACTTTTCACAGCCCTGTTACAGGGAGAGGAAGTCACGTAAGTGAATGTTCTCCTTAGCTCTGATCCAGGAAAAGGCAACAATTCCTTCAAGCTCTTTTGAAATCCTAGCTTTTATTTTTCTTTCAGCTTCTAGATTTCAAATTTACTGGGCCTTATCACGGGCAAGGACCCATGACACAGCCAGAATTTCATTGAAAGGTGGGGCAAATAATTTTGTATCCATTGTGCGTGTGTGTGTGTGTGTGTGAGTATGTGGGGACTGTGGGAGAGGCAGTGTTACAGGATGTTAAATATTATTTTATTGGATTTTTCCTGTTTCCTTACTGAGGAAATATGACACCAATTTGGAAGATCCCAGAATGTTCTTGGGGGGAATGAAGGGGCTGGGCAGTGAAGGGGCTGGGATGAAGTGATGTGGGATGGAGCCGTATGAGAATATTCTAGCCCATAAAATGAATGGGGAGAGAAGCTTCTAAGCTTGTGTGTGTGTGTGTGTGTGTGTGTGTGTGTGTGTTCACACACACTCATGCACATGTAGGTCTGGATCATCTATCAACATTGCCCTCCTCCTCCAACGCTCATGACACCCTCTCAAGTTCATTGCACAGGAGAAACGCGATTTCCCCAGAAGCCGGTGGGATGAGAAGGGAGATATGCACGTGTGAGATCTGAGAGCCCTTAGTCAAGAGTCGAGCTTCGGGATGAAATTACACAAGTGTGCTGCATTATCTCTTGCGCTAACTTGAAAAGATAAAGTAAATGAAAGCCTTTTGGGGGAGAAATGTTTTTCCCAGGCAGCTTCAGAGCTTCTCTTAGACATGACAGTTTAGCTGGGTAGGCCTTTTCTTCTGACTTGTCTGCCACAGTACTCCTCCCAGGGGGCCTTTCAGAGCGCGCAGGGAAGATCAAGCCTTTCTTCTCTCCTCTGTGATTGTGTTACTTCTAATACTGCAATGGTCTCTACAGAAGGTTCCAGCTCCCGCCTGGCAGGAGTCGATGTGTTGAGGGGGTGGGGGTGGGAGGGCGGCCATGCCCTCTCTAGGAGCATAACTTCCCACTCGAATTGCTAGTATTCCTTGTCTTCCAAAGATGCCTGGAACACTCTCATTTCTCTCTCTCATCTATGGCTAAAGTATATATCAGTGGGATAGTAAACAAAAAGATGACATACAGTCTTTCTTCTTTTAAGTTCATTTCACATAGTTTATCTTTTAATCAAAATTTAGCATTCTTCCTTCACAATTCAGTCCAGTGACATTTGGCATATACCATTTACCCCAACATTTATGGTATCGTGCCGCAATGTCTAAACATTTTTATAGCTTGTTTTATATACACATGTGTGAATATATTAATGAATTATTCAACAAATAGACAGTCAGGATCTACTTAACAGGCACATACACATATGCACGCACAACACACCTAAACATTTACTACATCGTATTTGTGGGTTTGTACATGTATGAATGAAGACTCAATCTCAAATCATTGTTTTTACGAGATTCCTACAGTACTTGTTACAGTGAATTATGAATATGTTACTAGGCAGTATATGATATTTTATCTTCACAATAAGCACTAATTTCTCTGGAGAAAATATCTGCCATCAGAAGATATACTCATGCATATATATTGGTTGAATAAGAAGCTCACATTAATATATTTAACAAATATTGATTAAATGTTGATTATGTTCAGGGCACTATTAATCTTATATGGAGCTGTAGAAATATATATTATGATGCTATCTACTCATGTACATATTTATTTACAATTACTTGGGTGTGTTGTTCAAACTATTTCAGTAAGAAATGCTGAAATAGCTTTAAATAAAACATTTCTAAGCCATATATTCTTTATTTCAACAAATATATAGAGTGCCCACTATGTGATAGGAATATATTTTGCTGGTAGGCATTCAGCATTGAACAAAGTTCCTGCCCTCTTATAGCTGGAAATTCTAGTGGCAGAAAGTAGAAAGCACATAAGCAAATATGTATCAAGCAATGATAAGTGCTATGAAGTAAAATAATAACAGGGTAGACTATGAGGTATGCTAAGGGCACATTTTGAACTTCTCAGATAAAACTAAAAGTTAAGAAATACCAACATCCTAAAGTATATACAGACACCCAAGTGTTTGTATTTACAGCAGAGTATTTAAGAAGGAAGGAGCAAAACTAACATTTGTTGACTATCTAACAGGTGCTTGGTACTACGCTAAGCTGGATTTTTTCCACCTCAGTGGGTCATCTACTGCTTGTATCTGCCCTAAGAGGTAGGCAGGTATTGTTATCTCTATTTTACAAGGTTGGAAGGTGAAATCTAGTTTTTAGCCCAAGGTTGCACAGCTGATATACTGGGATTGAAACCCAACTCATGTCATTCCAAAACCCATGCTCCATTAACAGCATTGTGCCTCTATATGTTAAGAATGAAGAATAATTCACATTTTCAGCACCACAGAGAAATATATCTAGCTTTCTTTATTCTTTTTATAGCTCAAGAATTCTGCTTCTCTGGAAGAGGAAGGGAATAATAACTGGACTGGACACATCTTAGCCCAGCCACACACTGTTTTACTGAAGGACTGCTCCCTCCCACTGCAGCACACACACCTATTATTCTAAGCTTTCATCTTCAATCCCTTGGGGATTTGTAAGGTAGAAACACCTCCACATGCCAAATCTCTGCTGCTTACTTTTAGTTGAGTACTATTTCTGTGAGGATGCTTTTACATTTTTCTCTTACACTGCACATGATGCCTTTAAAATGAAAGGGCCGCTGTCCTGTAAAATCTATGAAGACTTAGAGTGTTGTTTATATGAGGATCCTAGTTCAATTATTTTCATCAAAGAAAAGGAGTTTGACCCTTTTCTAAACTTATTTACTGGTTGTTTGGTTTTGTCAATGGTCAGTATTAGCAATATTGTTCATCAGGATTCTATGGAGAGGAGCCTGGGGTTTTTCTGCTCATCAGATTTTGGAAAGGAGAGATGGCAGTTTGCAACATTATAGATAGATCAGGATTTTTCCCCAAACATGAAGATACATGTGCATTTAAAATGAAAAAAGCATGTACAGCACATATCCACCTTTGCACATAGTAATCCTCATAACTGAGACTTTACTGAATCAACAACCTATGACCATTTGATAATACTTAGATTTAGCTAATATTTTTGGTCTACTTGATTAAAAAACATTGACTGACTTAATGAAAAAATGAGATAAAATGTAAAAATTATGTACTATAGTTATATAAAGATGCACATATCCTCTTTATTTTAGGCTGTATCGAATCATCACTAACAACCAGTTTAATGATTCAGTTAAAATTAACTATTGTTCTTACAGGCTTGTTTAATAAATGGTTTAGTTTGATGCCCTGACCACATAGGTGCTTTAGAAAGTCAACTTTCCTATAAGAGTGGGTAGCTTCAGAAATATTTGGGAAATAAAATAGATCTTATTCAGGGAAACATTCTTAAAATGGTTTCCTGCTTTTATTTCTTATTTTTTTCTGAATGGAGAAGTAAGGGGAAAATGAAGGATTGGTGCCCTATTTTGCCTGTGATTTCCTCTGCTGTCTTATGAAAGTCACACTGTCTTACATCTCTTTACTTTTTCCATTTGCAGAACTTGGAAACAGGAAGCTATTTATATAGCTGCTGAATAGTGTAAGTTTGCATATGGACTTTATAAAATGGTGTTTGATTATAAAATGCCAAGTGTCCCTCCTATTCTCTTCAGTAATTTGTTAAATAAATGTACTGTTGTATAGGAAGGAGAGAGGGCCTTTTACAGACCTTTCTGTTGGGGCCAAGGCTGGCTACTCTGGCTGAAAGCTGCTGCTATTTTGTCAGGTTTCTTTTGGTTTCTACTGTCAACACTTCAGGCAGTGGCAGCTTAATATTGTTGATGCTCCATTAGGCGCAAGCACAGTAATGGATCCCTTGGTTCTCTAGTTGCAGACTAGTTAGCTATCCCATCGCACAGTACTCCCAATCACACACAGTCCTCAATTAAAAAAGAAACCTATCATTTAAAAAGTGGTAGTAAATGGCCATTCATATAGCTCAACTATCCTACAACATGCTGGCTAAATGATGCACAGCCATTCAATGGAATGTTTTTCATCCATAAGAGACGGTGTAGAAATAGAATTGATGACTCTGTAAGATGGACATGATGTGTTGTTGATAAAAAGAGTAGGTTAAAATAAGATGTGGGGTATGAACGCGAGCACACACACACACACATATGTAAAGAAAAAATAATAATTAAGAACAAGCTACCCAAATATATGGACAATAGAATTATGAGTAACTTCTTTTTTGAAATTTCTCCCACATTTTCTAAATTTCCTATAATAAGCACCTATTACTTCTATACTAATATACAGTTTTAAAAGCCATCAAAATCTCTTTCTACATTAGAATATTATATATACACACGCATATACAAGGGCAAGAAATAAAAGTGAAATATTAACAAAAGTTATCTCTGGATTCTGAGATTATGTTTGGTTTCTTTATTTTTTTCTGTAAGCTCTAGATTTTCTCCAATGCATGACTTTTATAATCAGAATAAAAGCATTGTTCAAAAAAGCAAAAGGAAACATTATATTTTCTAACAGTAAGTAGAAGTCATTTGTTTCACTATACGTCCCAGAATATGGTGGTCACCCCACCCCATCCCACCCCAGGCCCAAAGAGTTCTCAGTAGAAGACTCTGTATTAAATCATTAGGTCATAAAGCAATTTTTACAGTCCCCTAATCCTCTTGGCAGTTGCATTTCTATGAATAAATATTATTTCTCTTTTTTGAAAATCATGGTAAAATAAGTTCATTTTCCCCAACACCATCAGGACTCTCCTTTCCCTGCCGCGAGAGGCTTTGGTTTTCTTCTCATGTGTCTTTGCTTCCAGTTTCCCTTTGCTGGTGCCATTGGTCATCTTGGCAGGAGTTTGTTTCTAATCATAGCTGCTGATGTTGGATGCAGTTACTAATTTGAAGCACTAGCTTTTCCCAACTGCAAACTTCAGTTTCTCCTTTGTGTCATTGAAAGTTTATTTGAAAACTGCTACCTCCACCCCCCTGCCCTGTCCCCCCACTACCCAAAGTAAAAAGTTAAAATTAGCAGACAGAGCCAATTGAAAAATGAGGAAAGAAAAATGCGTCCAATTTTAGAGTCTGAGCAAGCCAGGAAAGAATGATTCATTAACTAATCCAAGCATCCAGAATATGGTAGGATCATGAGTCACTTTTTGGTTTCTCCTGAATTGGAATATGCTCACTCTCCGTATGAGTTTTTGATATGGTATCCAGAAAATGAAAACAAAATAAAATCAGGTGAGGAATCCATTTTTTGAACTAGCAATTGTTTTGGAACTTGGGTCCCCTTTTTCATCAACAGCAACAACAAAAAAGAAAAGAAATAGAGTACTAGAGAGAAAACAATTGCTAAATTTGTTGTTTGATAACAGTTATAAAAAACAACTAAATTAACACCTTTATAAACTGTTAGTGCTGATACAATCTAAACATAATCTTTGTCCTAAAAAACATGTTCTTCTTTATCTTATAAAAAAGGGAATTTTTCTCTTTGTTTTTCCCTTACAGGATATGAAAAAAAAAAAAAATCATATTTTTGCATTCGTTTTTTTTCATTGTAAATTTTGGTTGAAGTCATTGTATAGAGGAAGATGAAGTCCAAAGAGGATGTTAATACCAAAAGCCACTGAGAAATCACCGCTCCTTTCAGCTTTTCAACTGATTTTTGGGACTAGTTCCTGCTTGTGCTCAGACCAGAGACCATGCCTCCTTAGTACAATCAAGATAGCAAACTGTACTATATTTAATTTCTTTGAAGTGTGGTAATTATTGCTAATTATGATCTTGCTCAGTAATTAACAACTGGTGGCTGTAAGCTAGCTTCCTGCATCCCCCAGCCCTGTGGCTGCAGAGGAGGAGAGAGTGTGTTTTTTGGTGGCTATTTCATATCTGAACATCAAGAAAGGCATTATCACTCTGGGAGGGGACCCCAAGAGAAACATAATGAATCCTAGACTTCTGTTTTACAAAGCTATTTCTTGATGTATTGATACAAGATTTTTTTTTTTTTTTTTTTTTTTGCATACTGACTAAATGCGTAGAGCTGCTCAAAAATTTTCTCATGCCAATTGCCCCGAATTAGTATTTTTGTACTTTAGATTATGTATCCCATTTTGATTTTTCCTCCCTTTTCTTTCTTTATATTTTTTTCAGTCTACAATTCCTTTTATCTGTGAAGGAAGGATCCAGTGTTACTTCCCTATTCAAGTCAAGTAACATAATACTACTGCTATTATTACTAGTAATAATAACTATGACAATAATAATAATGATAATTATTATGATGTGCTAGGCACTGCTTTAAGAGCTTTAAATTATATAGTCATTCAATTTTTACATCAGATTTATAAGATAGGTACTGTTATTACCCTGACTTACTATGAGGACATAGAGGAACAGAAAAGCTAAGGTACAAAGCTAGCAAGAGGTAAAGCTGCCATAGGAACCAGGCAGTTGGGCTCTTGAGTCAACATTTTTCATAATTCTTTACCAACTCTCAAAGTTAAAGTCTTAAATGTAGTGTTTTGTGTAGAATTAGTGCTAGTAGCTGTGGACTGGATCTAATTATATGCATTGTTGCCCATATAGAGTCCTCTCTACCTATAGGTATAGGTTTTGGAGGTCTATATATGCATAGTTCTGAGTTCTCATTTATATATTTCAGTTTGGAGTAGTTTGTTCAGCTTCTTTTTTACTGACTATAGTAAATAAAACGTTTGCTATTTATGGAAGCATAGATTAGCTTCTGTTTCCTATGGTATAGAGCAGGAAATGGAGGGAAATAGATGACATTGTATATGTAAATGTACCCAATGTTTTGCTCCACCAGTTCAGTTGATAAACATCTATGTTAATTTTTAAAAATGAACCACTTGAGCAAGGAAATTTTCATATAAGCAATGAAATCTTAGATGTTTTCCTTGAAATCCCTTCACACAAAAGGCTCAAGAACCCCGTGGGCTCACTCCTTCTGAAGCAGAGCCAGTGCTGCCTTGAACACCTCGTCCAAGGAGGACCTGGAATTGCAGCATTGCCATTGCCTCTAGCTGACACCCAGGTCACTCTTGTAGACTACAACGTCTGAAAGCCACTGGTCTACTCTGCCACACTGCAGCAATGCTCAAATCTCTGCCAGTGCTGCGAGGGTGCCCACATTCCAGCTCTCCCCAGTTCACACCCACAGGCTCCAACTACTGTGCCAGAGTGGCTGCATCAGTAGAAGCATCCAGAACCTGGCATGTACAGTGACAAAGAAACATACAGAAACTCTCTCTAACGAACACTTCATCCCTTGTTGAGAGAGAAGGACATTAGCCCAGATTCTTCCTTTCCTCCAAATAATTTAATTTTAGGAGCATAGGTGCTGTTTCTCACTGTTGGACCTTAAGTGGAGCACCCACATTTGCCCCAGTAGATCTCCTCATATCTGAAGACTCCTGAGTATCTTTTGTAAATTGGTCATAGGCCCCAGCTCTCTACACAAGGGGACCAGTTTGGGGGGGGGGATTTTTGTATGGAAATCTAAAAACAAATTATTGAACATTCTTATTTCTTTAATCTCTTAATACCAGGGGTATTTATTTATCCCTTCTACAATTTCTACAATTAAGAAAAAAATATTGAGAAAAACTTCCTAATATACCTATTCCTAGTGATCATAGATCTTCATTCTTAGATTTAAGAGCATCTAACATTTCAACTCCTCACCTTAGGTGGAGTTAATTTAAATTCTGCTTGGTTGAGACACAGCTCCCCAGCCTCTTTGGTAAAGTATAAAATAGTTGCAAGATCAATAAACAATAGAAATACCAGCAGAGAGAAATCAGCAATAAACAATAGGTGCACCGAGAAAGACGCGTGAACTAGCATGTATGTCATACCTAATCATGTGCAGGACATTGTTTTAGGTAATTGACATGCCTAGCAAGAGGCCCTGTCCAGAGGTGAAGTTGTGTGTGTGCATCACATGTAAGCACATCTGCATGTGCTTTTGCTGTGGCAAGAGAAGTGCCCATAAAAGAAGTGATTGCTATTGTAGGAGGGGCAGGCGTAAGCTCCCTGGATATAAGAGTAATCACTCTTCAACTGATTCAGTGACAGTCCCTCTCTCTAAGGGTGGGTAAAAGTCAGCATTTCAATGGCAAAATCCTTGTGCATTACTGGTTTTTAAAAGAAGTCAGCAAATCCAGGCAGATTTTGATGAGACGGCAGGTGTCTGACCCAGCCATGACCTTACCCTCTAATGCTATATTCCTTCCTGAAAGGGGGCTATGAAAAACAAGGAGACAGATGGGTGCCAGCTTCACACTGTGTTCTGAGCTCACTTCTAGAGGCCACCAGTAACTAACACAGCCCAAAATATCCTCTTGTTTAGCCACAAGCTAGTAGCAGAGATTTGAACACAGGCTTGTCTGATCTTAAAACTCAGATTCAGCAATGTGGTAATAAAGAGAGCAAGTAGGTTTTAACTCAAGGTTTAATCTGATCAATTAACAGCAAGTGAATTTAACAGTGTGTCGAGGATCCTGGTGTCACTCCCAGGGACCCCATGCAAGGTTACCGTGAATGTTTGCCACCAGGTGGGGAGGAGAGAACTGAAGAACTTGGGTCAGACAGCCCCATCTCAGCATTGCTGCTCCAGCCTCTCCAACCCAAACCAGCAGAGATATAGCAGTAAAGTGCTCCCATGCTTGCTGTCTGACAAGCACATCAACCAGATTACTCATGCCAGCAATGTATAAAAAATAAAATCCAAAGTTCATTTGGAACAAAACTTGCTTTTGACAAATTCTATAAAAAAAATGTGTTCCCTTCTAAGCAATTAAAACATAATAAGCTCAGTCTAATACATAAACATATACTGCAGTTGAGGCTTTACTGCTTTTTCTTTTCTCAATTTTCAGCTGAGAGGGAAATTTACTAGAGGCAGAAAGACCCTCATAGGTATTTGTGTCTCCTGGATAATGCCTTGTAATAGGCTGTAAGAGGTGCAGGAAGGTGAATTCTACTTAGGAAAACAAAGGCAGTGGGAAGACAGTGAGGTGACCCGCTTCAATCTGGGGAATATTCTGAAACAATTCATATGAAATATGGTAGTTATTTTGGGGTCGAGTAGCTGGATGTGCGAATTCTCTCATAAGAAGTGAGAAAGATGGTCTTTAAGTGCACAGCAGAGGTTGAGTGCAAAAAGCAAGGTTGAAGGAGAGAGTACAATGCATGTTCTGAAAACAAGCAACCAGCAGGAAATCACAGAAGAAAACTGTCAACATAATGAAACATAACTCTCCTCTGCCTTAGGAACTGTAGAGCTCAAAATTAAAATCATCGGTGTCTTGCTGCCTTGCTTTAAGTACTGTTAAATAACAGGAGCTGCACGGTTGCACTACATCCTTAAGCTATTTAGACAGTTTCTACATAAACCGTTTATTGTTTAAATCTCAGTTGCTAGATTTGTATAGATATTCGGCAGAGGTTCTTAGGAGGTTACAGTCAAAACATTACACATTGGAGTTTACAGCATTATTCTAAATATAATTCAAAACACAAGCAAAGAGATAGTCCTGAGAGACAAACGAAAGGACAAACAAGGAAATAAGGGGGAAGAGAGAATTCTAGCCCTCTACCCACTCATCGCTATTAGCTGGGAAGAAAAAAGGCAAGGAAGGAAGGAAGGAAGGAAGGGAGGAAGGAAGGGAAAGAGCCTATATAAAGTTGCTTTCTTTTTTATTGTTACCTTAAGTTCATACTTTATTCCTATTTTACTTTTTTTAATTGAGGTTACATTGGGTTACATTATATAAGTTTCAGGAGTACAACGTTATAATTTAACATCTATATGTCCTACAGCGCTAACCATCAAAAGCCTAGTTTCCGTAAATCACCATACCACTGACCTCCTTTATCCATTTGGCCCTCTCCCCACCCCCTTTCACTCTGATAACCACCAATCTGTTGTCTGCATCCATGAGTTTGCTTTTATTTTGTTTTGTTTGTTTTTAATATTCCACACGAGTGAAATGATACAGTATTTGTCTTTCTCCGTCTGACTTAGTTCACTTAATACCCTCAAGGTCCAATCCATGCTGTTGCAAATGGTAAGATTTCATCTTTTTATGGCTGAGTAATATTCCATTATATACACATCACATCTTTTTTTTTATCCATTCATCTGTCGTTGGACACTTAGGTTGTCTCTATATCTTGGCTATTGTAAATAATGCTGCTCTAAACATATATCGTTTTGAATTAGTGTTCTGATATTCTTCACATAAATACCCAGAAGTACAATAGCTGGATCAAAATTTCAATGGTATTTTTTACAGAAATAGAACAAGAAATTCTAAAATTTGTATGGAACCACAAAAGACCCCAAATAGCCAAAGCAATCCTGAGAAAAAAGAACAAAGCTATAAGTGTCATACTTTCTGATTTCAAGCGATAGTAATTAAAACAGTATAGTATTGGCAGAAAGACAGACACACAGACCAATGGAACAGAACTGAGAATCCTGAAATGAACCCACACATATATGAACAATTAATTTATAACAAAGGAGCCAAGAACATACAATACACTGAAGAATACAGGCGCTAAGCTCCTGAACAAAGGTCTTAGCGATGTTTTTGTGGATTTGACACCAACAAAGGGAAAGCCCCCCCAAAATGGGACTACCTCAAACTAAAAAGCTTCTGCACAGCAAAGAAAACCATCATCAAGCAAAAAAGGCAACCTACCAAATGGAAAAAGATATTTGCAAAACATACATCCAATAAGTGGTTAATATCCAAAATATATAAAGAATGCAGCAACAGCAATGACAACGAACAACAATCCAATTAAAAAATAGGCAGAGGAGCTGAATAGAGGCTTTCCCAAAGAAAACATGCAGATGGCCTACCTGCACATGAAAAGGTATTCAACATTACAAATTATTAGAGAGACGCAAATCAAAACCACAATGAGGTGTCACCTCCCGCCTTTTAGAACAGCTATCATCAAAAAAATTAAACAGGACAAGAAATGTGGATTGGGTGGGATTGTGAATTGGTGCAGCCACTATGGAAAAGAGCATGGGGATTTCTTCAAAAAATCAAGAACAGAGCTACCATAAAGTCGCGTCCTGTGACTCCTTCTGCACACAGTGTTGCAGCAAAATGTAGAGAGGCCACTGGAAGTTGAGCTTTGTTTCAGGAAAGGCTAAGTGCTGTGAAAACAACAAAGATAAAAACCCATTTCTCAGCGGCTGGATGCAGTAAAGGTTAACGGCTCGCCCGCATCACAGCCTGCGGCCGGGAAGCTCCCCCATGAGCGGGACGCAGGGATTCGGGTTCTCATCATCTTGTGGTGCTACCATCTTTACCAACTGCAGGAGGGCAGGCACAGCGAGCCTCCCAGGAGGCTGGCCCTGGGGGACGCACAGGTCCCCTTGTTGCGAACGGGCTCATATGGCCCCCACCTAATTAAAAACGAGCTGGGAAGTGTGGTGCAACTGTGTGTCTGGGAAATGAAAACAGATTAGGTGAACATTGTCCCAGTCTCTGTCACAGCACAGCCACTCCAGTTTAAGGACAAGTAGAAGCAAATGACAGAGGAGGAGAAACTTTACTTTCTATAGAAGCTGAAGTTTCTTTTGTTACATTTTTTTTGACCTGAATACTCATAATAAATGTCCATATCAAATGACTTAGGTTAGCCATGGCCAAGAAGCTATTCTGACTTCTTCCCAGGCTCATTGCCTGTCAAGGGTGCATTGCATTCCCTGATGCAGCTCAATGCATAAGGTCATTTTTCCTTAAAATTCCTCACGAGCCCTTACCCTTGTCTGAGAACTGGAAGAGCAGGTGGAGTCCAGGTGCACTGGTCCATGTCAACACTCAAGAAAAAGATGGAGAGACTTTTCTTGGAGATGGCATAAAATAGGCAAGAGCTTCTTTTCAGTTAGGTTCAGTTATTTCTGATTATTCTGTTTTCTACTTTTATGCCAAAACTTTGATAATAACTTTCCTTTTGATTTTGACTCTTAGAAACTATTCACTAGTCTTATCCAGGCAGATATATTTGTTCTTGTCAAAATTTCGTTATTCTTCTCCAAATATTCTCCCCTAATTCCCAACCTTTTATAGTGGTAAAAAATAACAAATTCGAAGCATTCACACTTCAAATCAAAAGTTACACTTTTATATTCTTATAATTATGCAGAAAAGAAAAGGGAATGCAATTACTAGAGTAAATTTAGCTTTTGCATAAAAGAAATCTATGGTAGAACTATAATTATTATAATAGCATAGTAAATATTCAGTTTGTAACTTGCAGCTATTTTTCAGTATGATTATTATAGTGTTGCTATTACTAGAACCAATTTGCTATAGTTTTACTAGGCAAAATATTAGTTACTCTATTTTTCATGTAATAACTATGGTTTGTTATGGTTTTACGACAGAAGTAGAATGCTATTATAATACATTTTATTATGTTGTATGTACAAGTGGTACAGAGAGACTTTTAGCTTATTTTGTAGCTTGGCTTTGCACCTAAATTATGACTTAGAGCGTGTCACTTGAACTGCCTTCATATTTGTTTTCCACTGTGGAAAAAATATTCATTAAAAAATAATCCCGTCGGAAAATATGATCTAAAATCCAGTCCTCATTAAAGTACTTATTTTCACTTCATGGATTAACTGAACTGAAATATTAACCCTCCGCTAGTGAGCATATATTGGGATAGTTTCCTTTACTACAAGTGAATTAAGTTACTCATAATAAAAAAAGCATTTGCTCTCAAAAATTAAATAATAAAAACTGGATCGAGTCCCAGGAGGCCTTTGCCCTCATTCCCCTTTTGCCACAAACTTTTTGCCTAGTCTCATCTCCTCGAGCTTCTTTCTTTCTCTCTACATGTTTCTGCAGTCACCAGGGCATCCTAAGATGTTGAGCTTCTGTGTGTTCTGAAGAAAGACAAAGCTATTCTTTGGGTCATTTATGTTACTAACCACCCATTTCAAGGTACTGCTCCATTACTGGTTATAACCAAAGTTAAGTTAGCACGATTAAAAATAAAATGTCAAGAATCGTGCAATATATAAAAGCTGTTATTTTTTATTGTCTTAGACTTTCCAATGGTTGCATTTCCTTCTGGGAGGGAGTCAGTCACCTTAGGCACACACTGACTTTTTTGTTTTGCGTACTAATAAATTACTACTCTAGAGAAGTAAATAAAAGAATAAATTACTATAAGATCAGCTGTACTCCACTTTTTCCCTCTGAAGTTTGGAACCACTAGAGAGAAAAGATTAAGATGAAGAAATATCAAGATATATTAGTAAAAAGTTTATTGGGGAAGTGGTTTGGATCCATGGCCAAGTCCTTCTAATATTCACACCCTAAAATACATCCACTCCTCAGCACTAGTCTCTGGCAGAGCTATAAGTGTCCCTGACTGGGCAGACTGTCCCATATAGCAGGGAGATGAAGAAAAACATTCTGAAGGCAGGCTGCTCTAAATAGACTAAGAGGACTGACTCAAGCATGTTTGGGTGCTTCTTTCAAATTTATCAATCAAATAAATTATTTCAAAGAGTAACGATGTGAAGGTAGGGCAACCTCTTATTTTGGTAAGACCCAAGAAAGAAGCAATTAGCTTTAAACAATGTTAGAAAGATAAATGGTTTTAGAGACAGACTACTTACGTTTGAAATCTGTCTCTCCCTTTTGTTGGCTATGTGACCTTGGATGAGCTACTTTGTACCTCCTGTCTTCATTTATAAATTGAGGATAAAAATATTCACTTCCTTACATAGAAGTAATGCAGTTTTCTTTATATTAAAAAACCCTTTCCTCTCTTTTTCTTCCTCGACATCCAAGAAGATTATATTTTCCAGACCATGTGACTGCATTGAGACCAATGAAGTCTTTGATAGGAGTGAAGTTCCCCATTTCCAGGCCTGGTCCAAAAAGCTTTCTGCACAATCATCCACACTCTTTATTTCCTATGGTCCAGGGAGATCCTAAGGGTCCAGTGTAGAAATTCAAAACCCCACAACTCAGTGTCTTAACGAAAACCCAACTTTGTAGTATGACTTATATGTATTTCATAGAGTACAATATGTCCTCTAAACGTTGTCTTACTTCTCATAACCCAAAAGTAATTTTTGCTAGATTTCTATAGGAATGAAAACAGGCCAAAAAACATACAAAGAATGGACAGCACTAAGCAGAAATGAGGGAACTGAAACAAATAAACAAAGTGAAAGAGACCACAGATCAATACTATTCTAATTCATAGACAAAATATAATCAGAAAATGGTATTGATGCTCTTGTTTAAAGTGATAATCATTTCTATTCCCTTTAAAGGTTTATATAGAGAATGTCAGTTCATGTAGTTTTAAATTAGAGTGTTCATTAGTTACCTAAGGGGGAAGAGGTGCTTGACTAGCCTTCAAATGATTCTGATGAAACTATTTTTTTGAAAGACTTAGTTCACTAAAGATGATTTTTAAAATCGTAATTCACCTAGTCACATGTTTACTTGCTCAGGGAAAACTGGACATGTAGTGTGGGGTCATATTTCTAAAAGTGTTCTCGTCTTAGTGGGCATCTCAGAGGCACTACACTCTCAGCTCCTTGAGAACAGGAAGACAACTTGTCTGGTTTGCCACTGTCTCTCTCACAATTAGTACATGCGGAAAATGCAATGTGTTTTTCTTTTAAAATAAAAATATAGCCAAATGACTCTGCATGACATCTCTATTTAAAAGAGTAATGTAATTCAATTTTAATTTTTTAAAAAGTTAATTAATAGCATGTGCTCAAGAGACCAGTTTCCCTTCAGTGTCGAGAGCGGTTTGGAGTCGTAAGGGTGGATGGATGGTAGAGACGAGCTAAGAGTCCTTAATTATCTGAGCACATGATGTTGAAGGCTTCGAATAAAGTCCAGACAGTGCAGAAAACAAAAAAAGAGTGCAAACTCAGGATGTTTTAGACCTTACCCAACTGAAGATAAATGAAGGAGAGGGAAAATAGAGCATATCCTTCACGTTTCTAATTGGAACAATCATGGGAGTGGGGAGAGTAAAACTACTGACCAAAAGAAGGAATCTAAGCAGTGAAGCCAAGAGACTAGAGGAGGACAAGAGATCACCAGCAGTCATGGAATATTGTATATAGTTGGAAATGGATGGTAGCAACTGGAAACAGGAGTCAGAAGTTTCAGAGAGAGAGTGGGAATCAGCAGTAGTCTTCATACAAGTGCATCTCAAGTGGCTACTAAGCCTCTGGGATGGAGCTGGTCCAATGCTAGGTGTCCTGTAAGGGTAATGTACACACTGATTTCGAAGCCTCAATAAGAAAAAAAAGATGTCAAGTCATCTTGATAATTTTTCTATTGTCTTTATGGCAAAATAAAATTATTTTGGTTTTCTTGGGTTAAGTAAAGTATTATGTTTTCTTAGTTTTAGTGTCTTTTTAAAAAATGTAACTACTAGAAAATTTAAAGCTGCATATGTGGTTTACATTATATTTCTATTGGAAAGCTGTAGGCTAGAATATTGACTAGAAAAATAATTATTTATTTGATTTTTCTTCATTACTTGTTTTGAGTATTCTAGGTGTTGTAAAAAAAAATCCTACTACTGCACTGAATAACTATAAAAACACAACATAAACTTAATTTTATAGAGTAACAGTTGTGTATTTTGTGCCTCTGTGGGGAAAGTTTATGTTTGTGCTGCCCTGCAAGATCCTATGCTGAAAGGATCAGGGCCCTGCCACATCTGCATCAAGCAGAGCATGTGTGAATGTGTGTGAATGTGTGCATGCATGTGCGTGCATGCAGGCATGTGTGTGTATGTGTGTACAGAGACATGAAATCTGCTGCTTTCTGTTTTTATACTTTAGATGTAAAATATTGGTTTTTTGGTTCCCCAAATTTGCATCTATTCTTTCTAGGAAAATGAGCCCTAGATACTTCAACTGAATTTTCTTCTGGCTTTTGACCAGCGAAATGAAGAAACAATTGTTCCAAGTATGTTGCAGGGGGTGGAAATTGTTTATTTAAAAATCTAGGAGTAGCCTGGCCTGGCGTGGCTCAGCGGTTGAGCGTCAACCTAGGATCCAGGCGATCAGGGTTCAATTCCCGGTCAGGGCACATGCCCGGGTTGCGGGCTCGATCAATGACTCTCTCCTCATTGATGTTTCTATCTCTCTCTCTCCCTCTCCTTCCCTCTCACTGAAATCAATAAAGATGTATTTAAAAAAAAAAATTTAAAAAAATAAAAATCTGGGAGTTGAACTACACAACATATATAGCATATGATAGAAGTATGCTTGTTAATCTTTTGCTCTTATTCTCTCTTTTAGAATAAATTTATGTAATAATAATCTTATACTTTTATCCTTTCTCATAAAAGCATCCAGAGAAGATTCAGATTGAATGTTACAGCATGAGTAAAATTCATTTAATCTCATATAACTTCTTTACCCTTTCGTTCTGGTGTCCTTGATAAAAGTCATCATTTTATCTTATTGCCAATATTGCCCTATGTCAGGTAATCTTTGTTCTAATATGTTCTCACTAGCATATAGAATCTCATGAAAGAAAGGATTGAAAGCTACCTTATAACCTTCTTATAATATGATCTTTGGGATAGAATAAATATCTTTATAATTTTTGTTTAAGAAGAAAAAAATAATTGGTAATATTTCTTCTCCCCTTTTTAGTCAATGTGTAAATTTTTGGCATGTTGACAAGAAAAGGCACAACTGTAAAATATGCAACTAGCAGAAGATGTTCAACTATGACTTAACATTTCCAATGATAGATTTGATTATAATAGATTTAAACAAAACATAACCCAAACCACATTCATTAAAGTCCTTGTCTTACAAAAATATTTTTCTGGATGGGCCATGTTAGTTAAAAATTTCCAAACCTAATTGCTAATGTAGTTATCTCTTTTAAATATTAGTTATACATCTATACTTAATGTATAGATGATCATGAAAGGCACAAATATTTGTTTATCTGCTTTTTGCTCCAGTGAGCTTGTTTCCCAGTGAATTATTATCTACAGTTTTTATTTCTTAATTTGAACAGACAGAAATTGGTTATAAAAACATTTATTGTCCCTATAACCCTTTGTTGCCCTTTTCCTTAAATTGGAGAGGCTGGTAAAGTTGAGAGTGAAGTTTGTTTTTCAAGAAGAAATCAAATATTTATGATTATACTGACACAGATGAATGCCTACTGATGCTCAATAAAGAATTCTAACTCATGTCATGGAAAAGCAATCAAATATCAATGACATTTAGATTTTCCCAACCTTGATCAGATTTGAATAGTGGTCAGTGTTACTTTTTGTTTGTTACCCAGCCCCTAAAAACCCAATTCCTCCATGATCCTACTGAGTCACATTTAATATAGTCTTCTAATAAGCATATAATTTCAAACTTTTAGAGCAAAAAAAATCACAACAAATAAACAAAAGATAGCAAAACAGAAAACATATTATTTGAGCTTGTGTAACCAATATTGAGCTCAGTCCTGCTTTTCTGAAAAGTGAGCAGGGGAGAGGCAATACTGGAGGCAAGCTCTGTGGATTTGTCACATGCCGTCACAAAGAGCACGATATTCTAATGTGTAACTTTTTTTCCCAATGTAATAGTAAATGTTCCCATTCAAACATGGAAAAGATATAACAGTATATTGTAAAAGGGCCATTTTATTGCTTGAATGAACTTGCAAGCAAGTTGTTTCATAAAGTCAGTCAAGAGTGTGATATTTTTCTACTACCCCTTCCAAAGTCTCCATTTCACTATTTCTTCTATGGGTGCCAGTTACCCTCTTAAATCTACTCCACATTTTTTTAAAAAGGGAGCATAAGAGTAGTGAAGAGAGTACTAGTTTTTAAACTCTTTATTTTCTTAAAGATGTCTATATAAACTGAAATATTAAAAAATATCTTTGCTCTAAATTTAGAATCAGTACTTAAAGTGGAACTTTAGCAGTTTTTTTTTTTTTTTTCTCTTGAAAATATTGGAACTATTCCAAATTCTTTGGAAAAGTAAACTCTTAGTATTGTGAACCCTCCATTGTCTGAACTAATTGCAGGTGAAAAATACACTCAACATATAACACCTACACTTGTAATGTTGATTTAACTTGGTCGATGTATTTCTCTCAGTCCCGAAAGGCAGGTAAAAGTCTATTCAGATAATTCTTCACAAGGGATAATGTAACCTTTTTAAAGGTTACCATAAGTGGAAATGTTATACAAGCCCCCGTGGGTTTGTGTTTGTAAAAATAAAAACACAAAATGACTTCACAGTTCTGTCCATTTAAATTTGCAGCCATTCATTACCCTCTGATGCTCCTGGAGATGGTGCCTCTAGGTCAGATTCGTTCCCAGGACTTACTGAATCCATGCCAGAGGGTGCCTGGATCTCCAGCTTGGCAGTTCTTCACCCTCTATTGCATGTTCGGAACATCTAAAGGCTAAAATCTATGTCACAGTCCTTCTCCTTTTTATTCTCAGTCTTGAATGTATTTCTCTCCTTTCTCTAGTATCCATAGTGTAACAACTAATCCAGCAGGAGTTGCTTTGAGAAGACACGAATGGTCTTCTCAGAGAGCACTGTTTGCACCAGGCCATGCCACGGTGCCATGACACAAGTCTTAGTGACCATGAGAGTAAGGAGGGCTCTTAAACGTCCAAGATAAAGATAGTTGTCTCGTGACTGAATTGTGAAAAGAGATGTTCTGTTGTAGATACGAGACAATTTTAAATTGACATGTAACTAATAATGTGGCTTCAAGTTATATAAACCAAAAATTCACAGAACTACAAAAAGAAATAGATATATGGATAATCATATGGGGAGATTTTTATATGCTTCCTATAACTGATAGGACAATCAGACAAAATGTTACTATGTGCATAGATTTAAAAACCATAATTTTAAAAGTTGATATAAATAACATATGTAGAATATTGTATCCTAAAGTGGAAGAATTCATCATTTTTTCAAAAATGTACATAAAGCTTTTACAAAAACTAACCATATGTTGCACAGTAAAATAAATCATATTTCAGGTAATTGAGAGAATTGATACTTAATATGCTCTATGATCCCAGTGAAACTAAAAAACAAAAAAGAAAAGATAACTAGAAAATTCTTACAGTTTGGAAATTTTAAACACTATATTACTACAGGGTAAAGAGAGAAAATAGAATGGGAATTTAAAAGTATTTTGAATTATTTCATATCAAAACACACGGGATGCAGCTAAAGGTTTAAATTTACTTATAGAAAGCAGGAAGGATTAAAAATCAATAACATAAGCATAATTAAGGTGAAATGTTGAAAGTTTTCCCTGTGAGACTAGAGCCAAAGGAAGAATGACCACGATCACCCTTCTTTCCAACATTGCATGGAGGTTTTAGTTTGAGAAAGAAAAGTTGTAAGAATAAAAATTAGAAATAAAGAACAAAAACTCTCATTATTCTGAAACAACCTGATTGTGTTGAATGTGACTTTCAGAATGTTTCAATGAACAAATAACTAGAAAATACCATTTGAAAAATTATACAATTTCCAGGAGCATCAAAATACACTAAATTCCTAAGAATAAATCTGACAAAAGTTTTAAAAGAGCTCTGCACAGAAAACTGTAAAACTTCATTGAAAGAAAGTAAAGGAGACTTAAATAGCTGAGCACATATATTATGTTTATAAATTGGAAAGCTTTATGTTAAAGAGAGATAACCTCTCAAACTGATCTATTCTCTTAAATTCTTATTAAAACGACAGCAGGTTTTATTTATGTGTGGCCATGTGCACATGCATGTTTAAGCTGGCAGCCCAGTTCTAAAATTTATAAAGTGCAATGGCCAAGACTAGTGAAGACACACTTGAAAAAGAAAAACAGTAGAAAACTGGCTTCCACTAGAAATCAAGACTCACTACGGAGCTACTGGATTTTGAGGAACTAACATAAAGGAAAAAGGTTGAAGATTTGAATGTGTAAAATCAAGATCTTCTGGTCATCAAAAAACACCAACAAGAGAGTGAAAATGATTATTTAGGGTGAGAACATAGAACTAAAAAGAGGCTCTTGTATAGAATATGTAAGGAATTCTTCAATTAGACAATAAACAATACGGGTCACTCAATAGAAAAAAATTGGGCAGAATTGAGTAGACACTTCAAAGAGGAGAGGCTGTTCAAATGGCCAACAAACATATCAAAAGTGGCTCAGCTTCATTAATCATCAATGAAATGTGCGTCATAATGAGATACAACAAAAGACCAAGTAGCTAAAATGAAAAAGACCATACTAAGTTCTGCGAGAATGTGGAGCGATAGAAACTCCATGTTGATGATGAGCGTGCAAACCTAAATATAAATAGTACAACGACTTTGAAAAATAGAATAGCATTTATTAACTTGAACATATATTTACCTTGTGACCCAGTAATTCCAGAGGCATATATTCAACATGCATATATGTGTAAAAACATATACAAAATGTTAATATACAAAATACTCATAGCAGCATTACTCACAATTGCCCCAAATAGAAATTAGTGCCAAATATGCTGTAATTTATTCATACTATACAGCAAGGAAAATAAACACCAGATATATTCAGTAAGATGGATGAATTTTATTAACATTACTTTTGAGAGTATGAGTGAAAACTTCAGGTTATCCACTCTGATTCCCTTTACTCAAGATTCGTAAAGAGCAACACGAATCTGTGGTTTTAGAGGTCAGGATAGCAGGTACCTTGGTGATGAAAAAGGGCAGGACTGCGAGGCATGAGGAAGGGTGCTCTGGCACTGGCTACATTTTAATGTTTTCTGTCTAAACCTTGGTGGTCGCAAGGGTGTTTGCTTTAAGAGAAGTCACTGAGCTACCCACTTATACTTTGTGCGTGTTTATGTGTCTGTTATAGTCAATAAAAATGTTATAAAAACAGCTTTCTTTGTATTGCCTTACTCTCTTGAAGTCCTATGTAACCTCCATCCTTAACTTCGCTGCTAAATGTCTGCAAAAAGTAATCTTGATCTCTCTCTCTTTCCCTTCTCTCTTTTAATCCAGCTCTTCTCAGACCATTATGATCTGGCTTCTGCCCTAACACTCTGAGAGTGCTTTCACCGAAGTCACCAATGACCTCCTAATTGCCAATTGTCTATTTTCAGTCCTGTCCTGCGTGACCTGTCCACGCCTTATGCCACTACTGAGCAGCTCTCATTTGTAACCCCCTCTTCTCGTGACTGCTCCCTTGGTCTCCTCTTTCCTTGTGAACTATTTCACTGCCTTGCTCAGCCCTCAAACACATGCTTTCTAGCTTCTTGGCTCTCAAATACATGCGCTTTCGTTATACTTGGTCTGGTTGCTTTAAAATAAGAATTACAAACTGGCTGTAGGCACGTTTTCTGTAGTTCAAAGTGATTTTAACAGACTGATTTTTTTTTTTTTTTTTTGCTGTTATTTAAAAGTCAGCAGAACTCTCATGAAGATTCAGGTTTCTGGCATTAGAAAATTAAAAAGTTTGCTAACTTTGGATTCACCTGTGGAGGGGCAATAATCCTCCAGAAGTGAACAGTAGTTTTTTCAGCCCAACCCAGAACTCGCACTTACCTTGACTTCTCACAGCCTGCTTGGAGCTCCACAGGTACTTAAATTTCTCACCACTGTCATACCTGTCTCCTTACCACAGCCCTTTTCAAATGGTTCAAATGAATCACCTGGGAAAAGTATTGAAATGCTTCTGCCCCGCCTCCTGGGGAGCAATCTGATGGGTGTTGGATGGGAACCAGGAAAGGACTTTTCTTAAATGTCCTAGGTGGTTCTGAGGCAAGTTGTCCATGTAAGACACTATTTTGGGGGATTTTTAACTCATGTCTTGAACTCCTTCAACTGCATGCAGTTCTTGGTCTTAGGTGCCTCACTGTCTACTAGATGAGACAGACGTACAAATAAGTAATCATAATAAATATGTTTGACCATCCGTCCTGGGCAAGATCTGAAGTTCCCATCTCTGTGAAGGTCTACAGTCTCAGTCAGATGTGGGATATTGATCTTTTTGATGCTGGGTCAAGACACTGTCTTACTAAACAGGAACGCTGTTCAACAGTTAATCAGTAGAAATAGGTAGAGAGAGAGGTCCCAAGCCAAAGGGATGAAAATGGGGAAGCCAGAAAACAGTGGAAGTTCTGGAAGGAGGATCATGAGGAGCAGGGCTTGTAGCACCTCTCTGGGGTACATGAAGGCAGCTGCCTTTGAAATGGAGCTTTTGGTGTCGGCACAGAAGGGGTAGGTACAAGCGCTGTCTTGGCTTGGACCATAATGTGACAAATGTTATACTAGAGTAATATTTGTGTCTGTAAAATGAGGTTCAATCAACCCCAGAGTCTGAAAATAGTCTTGGCTCATTCAAGGAACCAATTAGGTCAAGGTAATTGGATTGTGACATCAACCTGTGTTGTCCAGTAGCCGTACAGGTGTTGTGCTGTCTACCTGTAACTACAGAACTGGGTCACTGTTTTCATCTAACCCCATGGATCTGCTGAATCATTAAGTTACAGAGAAAAGGGAACAAAATAAGGGTAATGGTGAATTATTTTAGAGATAGAACATGGGTTTATTACTTAATGATCAAGCAAAAAGCTGGTTGACTAGAAATGAAAGTGACTAGAAATGAAAGGGTCAAGGAACAGGGGTAGCCTCGGTTACACCAAGAACGCAGGTGGGGAGG
This sequence comes from Miniopterus natalensis, assembly GCF_054644295.1. Taxonomy (NCBI): domain Eukaryota; kingdom Metazoa; phylum Chordata; class Mammalia; order Chiroptera; family Miniopteridae; genus Miniopterus; species Miniopterus natalensis. The sequence goes on from NC_142096.1 coordinate 22,439,189, forward strand.
GATGAAAGAAAATGAGGGCTTGATGAAGGGAAGTTACCTAAAAGGAAGAGATTTTGGAAATTAATATCCCAGAAACCAATCCATTTGTAACAATGACAATAATATTTCAGTAGGTTGCTGAAATGCAGTAGAGTTGAAGGTCTTTGAATTGAGGAGATTAGAGAACTATAAAGCATGGGACACTATTTGTGTGACATAAGTATCAGAAACAAGTGGTTCTTTTTTTTCTCCCCAAATGGGTTATTTCTGTTCTTGCATTAACACACCTACACCCTGACTCACGGTCATTATCAACTTGTTAAGAACACTTGGCATTTTTTTGCCCTTTTAAAAAAAAATCAAACTTTTATGCTTTGGAAAGATCACATTGTGCAGAGTAGCTCCTTCTAAATAAATAAATGGTAGTTATAATAGCAACATATCATACTAGGGTGTTCCATAATTTTCAAAACACTTCTTACATAAATCATATCACCTACTAAAACAACTCATGAGGTAGACTGGGGAGAAATTGCCATCTACTTTTAGTAGCTGAGGAGCGTGAGAAGACTAGCCTAAGGCAACAAGTCAATAAGGGATACAAGCAGACTAGAAACCATGTAGCTCTTTTTTTTTTTTTTTTTTTAAACATTTTAGATGCTTCATAAATTGATAAAGCTGTCAAGGATATATTTAATGTTGCTACAGTTGTTTTGTTTTACAATATCATCCCAACTTAGCATGCATTTCACATTAATGCCCAGTAGAATATTTAGCTATTCAAAATCATCAAATAGATAAATTTATTTTGTCACTAGGGATAAAAAACCCAGGAAGACAAAAACTTTTGTTTCCTAGAGTTGCATAGCTTATGTTTGAAGGATATAAATAGTTAACTAATATAATTTATCAAAATATTGGTTCTTTTCACCTTGAAGGATTTTTGGTAGGAATAACATAAAATGTACTTGATGTATGCTTCTCTATCTAGGTGTGTGAATTCTCAGGAACACATGGAAATCTAGTTGTTTATAGAAAACACAAATATCAAGAGCCTCTTCTAAAATTTTCTATCTATATACAATATTTCAACCCTCATTCTTCTGTAGAATTTAATACAAAAGGGCTCTTTAATGACTACTTCTAGAAGGAAGATTTTATGTATAGGTGCAAACCTCAAGAATAAATCAATCAGGGAGAAAAGTCAAAATGCCTGAGTGGTCTGTCCTTCCCTTTCTCTCAGTAGACTCTCATGTAATTTTCCAACTTGATTTTCTATAAAATATATCCCAGGGAAACAATGGGAAAGAATGGAAAAATCTCTATTCAGAGGATGGATTTTCAGTGCAGACTGGAGCATTTCTTAGCCTTATACCTAAACGTGATGTAATAGCTTCATAGCTACTGTACTCAGTTTTCACATCTGTAAAATGGATCAAATAAGAACTTGTAAATGGAAGCATTTTGTAAAATATAAAAAGCCCTTTGCAAATAATGTGTTTGCTGTGGAAGAAAGTGTATGGACTGTAGAGTTAGATATTCCACAGATTTCCTTCTAGTGTTACCCTTAGCAAACTACTTAATTTCTCTGAATCTTAAGTGCTCATTTGAAAAATTTAGATAACACTTTATGTTAGGCATTGTCTTAATAAACTTGAGATTAAAATCAGACCGTGTGTAGAATCTATATTTCTATTTATAAATGTTAAATTTAGCCTAGAGAACAAGGAACGAGATACCTTGCACAGGGTCTGGACTTTCTTACAGATTAAAACACATTTTCTTTCCTAGAAAATTGTGCTGGAATGTTATAATCGCTACATGTTTTTTAAAGTGCAATAGTAATGCAAATAAATGTGCAACATCTGGCTGACTATGCACAAAGTTTATAATAACCTTCCCATCAGATTTCTGTCTTTATGTAAATTGTTGGTTTTTGTCTCTAACTACATATCGTTTTTTAAAAGGAAACATGTATTTCTTCCAGGTACACATATAAACACTATTAGAATTGGATACAAGGGGTTTCAGAAGGCAGAGTACATTCTAACTTTTTGAACCAGCATTGACCTAAAGGAAAGATATGATATGAAGTACAATCAGATATGACTAAAATACATAAGTCGGTTACCAACACTGGTTTGCATGGTCCTAAAAAAGACAGAGAAATCACCTTTTTACAAATAACTGTCCTGGGCAGTGGTGGAGTCTGCAAGCTTCTAATTCTGTCAGAGTTGTGTCATTACTCCTTCATGGGTGAGATCCCTGCTTCCCAGTCCACTCTCCACAGTGCTGTCAGTGATCTTTAGCAAATACATCTCCGTTTTTAAATCCTCCGACGGTCCTCCACTGCCCTCAGGATAAAATTTACCTTCCGTGTCTGGTCTCCGGTCTTCCTCACCACTGCTCTCTGGGCCCCGGTGCTGTTCAGTCGGAATAGCACCCAGCAGCTCCCCACGGCTTTGGTTCTCTCTGCACCCACCTTTCCTCACCCTTCAGAACATGTCAAAGTCTTCCCCTGACCTTTTCTATTTAAATTTTGTTTCTCTATATTCCCCCAGCATCATATGCTTATGTTGATCACGCAGTTTACCTTACATGTCCTATTCATCAGTTATTTCGTCTAATAGGAAATAAATGCCTTAAGTGGAGAAAGCTTATCCCTTTCCCAGACTCCTGATGTTGAACACGCTGTGGGAAACACCGTGGGCTCTGCGTAAGCATTTGCTGAGTGAATGGATGAAGGCGATGGGCCTTAGCCCAGCACGGGCACCGAGGCGGGTTCCTTGGAGAGACTGACACTGACTGGGTTGAGTTTACCAAACCCCTACTTAATTACTGGGCGGTTTAGAAAGGGAACACAATATTTCCTTTGTAGAGAAGATTTAGAAAAATGTCACAGGGAAAACCAGTGGGAGTCCTCATCCTACCCCTCTGTCTGAGGTTAGAGAGTTAGCCAAGGTCGTATACTTATAGGGCACAGAGATAACTCTGGAGTAAAGTCTCTGACAGTCTTTCTTTTCAGCAAAACAAGAAGGTAGTTTTCCTATTATTTCTCCCTGAGGCATTGGATGGCCCACCCCGGAGATTAACCCAAATACCAGGTAGCCTTAGTGCACCCCATGAGGAGATAAGCGCGGCTCTTCGGGGCAGATGATTCATTTTCTCCAACTTCGCCCATTTGTACGCTGAGGATAATAGTGTAGCTGCCTCAGAGAGATGTTGGGAGGGTTAAGGAGCTCAGAGAGATAATCGACATGAAAGAGCATTGAGCAGCTGCTCCAGGATTCAGCCTGGGAAGCAGAGGGACATTCCCGCAAACGCTCCTTCTCAGTCGCCCAGCCCTCTCTCCAGACCACGTTCTGAAAGCACAGACTCGAAAGGGCAGATGGAAGAAGTCAGGAGCAGGATCAGGGACTATTTCCAGTCCTAATCTACAACAGTAGGGACATTTTTTATAGGTTTTTCCAGTCAGTGACATTTCCTGAGCCCCACTGCCCTAGACCTCGCAGGCGGATAAGCCAGATAAGGAGCTCAGGCTCCTCTAAAGGGACGTTGGTTGGAGCTTGGAGGCCGTGATAACCCCGCAGCAAAGGACCCAAAGCTGCTCTACTTTTGATAATCTCAGTTAGGATTATCTATCCATTTTGTGGACTTTTCAGGGCACATTTTAAAAATTATTGGGGGAAAAAACCCCACAAAGTGCCTTGAACAAAATAGACACTGAAAAAATAACCACTGAATCAATTTGAATAAAATTGAACCGAAATACTGTAATTTTCCTCAAATAGCCAGACCTGTACAGCGCTCTTTTCTCACACTGTCTGTAGATGTGCGTCTGGGGGCTGCTTGCTCATGTCCCCACGGTTGTATTGTGGTACTCAGGGACAGCAAACAATGGGATTTACCTAAAGAACAGCAATTGCAGCAAAGAAATCTGTATTAGTTGTGGAAAACGTTTTGGGGATGGTAAAGTTTAATTAGTTGGCTAAGTTGTTAGACAAGGTTCCACAGATATAATATGTGTGAAATATTTTTATCTAGATATAAAGGCTAATGGGCAGAATGAGAATTTTGATAGGATCTCAGGAAATCACAAAAATAGAAAATTTTTAAACAATTCTAATTTATTGATTTTTACATTGGAATACATTAATTCAGTCACTTGTTCTTTTTCTGAAAGTAAAAAAATATATAGTGACTAGGCGCAAAGGTGGGACTTGTATGACCTACACTCTCCCTAGGGAAACTTCATCTTTTTGTGAATGGAAAAGCAACTTTGCCCACTACTACTGATCATATTCTAGGACAGCTAGCTTCTTCTGTTTGAGACCCAAGTCTCACAGAACTCTTATATTTTTATTATTTAGGTGAAAATTAAGTAAAATTTGCAATGTTTTAGGATCTATACCTGAGAAAATGCATTTTTAGCTTGGTTAATGATTTTCTCAATAAATTCTTATTTTGGGGGTTAGAAAGAAAGCTCACTTCTATAAAGTTAACAAAATATATGTGTTATTTCAAAAACTGAAAAACTAATAGTTAATTTGGTTCCACTGATTTTCCTATGTGGCCTGACTTGTTTCATTCAGGATTCTATAGTCCTTGCTTGGAAAATATTGACTTGTGTTTTTATTTCACCTGTTATGTTGATTCAATATATTTTTAAAACCTTCAAATTTATATAAATTTGTGAAATAAATTTTATACTTACTTTGTCATCTTCTAACAGTGAAACATTGAGTTTCTGTATGTTTTCAGTTAGTTTCTAGTGTAATTACTTACCATTCCTGGATTTATCTTTCAGTTTCATAGAACTTTTTTTTTTTTTTTTTTTAATTTCAGAGTTATTTCGGACCCAGCACGTGGCCTATTTCAACTATTTTGATATCTTGATTTAAAAGCAAGGTGACCCAGGCTCTGTATTTTCTATGGGTAAATGTATACTTACTTTTTATTATAGTAATTCTACCTGAAATTTTTTGCAGGTAGAATTACTAGAAAGAATACCAAAAATTACCTCCCCCCCCTTTTCTTTTTAAAGTAATTTTACTTGGTATCTGTCTATAATTCTATGTTAGGATAAAAGCTACATGAATAAAATTTGTCAGCAACTTCTCAAACATGTTTCTAATCAGCATGCTGCAGCACCTTTCTAGTAGGCAGGTATTTCCAAATGTGTATTCTTTACACAAAAGCTCACTGTTTTGCATTTACCTACAGTGAACTGCATTTGCCATGTATTAGCACAGACACTTAAAGGTTCTCAATCTTAATGGCTCCCTCACAGTATTACCCTTCCTTGCTTTCTTAGTCATTTGAAAATAATCTTCAAACAAGAGGGGTAAAAGCATGGTAAATCCTAGCTAGGCTAGTATATATATATTTGCAAAGACAGATGAAATCTGAAGAAATTTAATAGAAGAAAAGGAAATAGCAATGAGATGGATTTGATATCTTGGCCCTTTGGGGCTGACATGAGCTCTGTTGTTTTATAATAGATCATGACAATAACAGTGAAACAAAATCTATGGCAGTAGCTAATAGGAGCTGTCCATAGTGACCCTCCCAGTACACATGTGATCGCTGTGTATACATTTCTGTAAATGAGTTCAAGGACTTTGATGTGATGGATGCAGGAAATTATTAAATTGAGTAATTCATTGACTCCAAAGGAGTAACAGAGACTAAAAAAATTAATACAGAAGTAAAAGGATTTAGTAGGTTTTTAGTTGCAAGAACTCATTTGTTTGGGTTAACTTGCAAATACAATAATAGAAATCTCTATAAGGAGTGTTACAAGGGAGGGGATGTTTTGCTATTAGATGCTATTATAACGAGGGAATCCAGAATGTCCACTTCCTTCCTTGTCAGTAGATCTTCCTAGAGAAAACACCCTCCTCCCCCAAATAGCAGCAGAAAGCATATTAAAGGTAACTTTTCATGACTTGTATTATTTAATAATTTAACAAAGAGTTTCCATTCAAATTGCTCTGATGGTGTTTCTTGAGCCTGAGGATTTTATTAAGAGTGGGGACTCTGAATAAAAAATATTCTGAATTTTGGAGCCAATCTCTGGAAATAGGCAAGGGGTGAATGGGAAGAAAAGAAAGAGACTTTGTATCTAAAAACCCATCACATTCTGTGGAGTGAGGAAAGATTTCCTGGATGGCCCCCAGGAGCTAGATCCTTGTACGTTCCGCTTACCACACAGAGCTAGGAAAAGAGGAATTTTCAAGAGAGATGGAAAAGAGTGAATCCTTTCTGTGCTTTAAGGCATGGTAATCCCATATGGCCCAGTGAATGTCCTGGAAATCAGAAAAATTAAATAAAATCCCTTTATTTTTCTCTTAGAACACTTGGAAGTCAGAACTTCCTGTGTGAGGTTGTGGAAGAACCTTCCTTCACTAAGCAATATATTGAAAATGACGCTTTATTTCAGTTCTGGGAAGGAACAGGTTAAGGCATTCAAAAGGAGTTAATGCCTGAGTTGTCTGGAAAGATAGGTAGGGACTAACCAGATGATAAAAAATGCATTAGAGAGCATCCTCCAAACTGATTTCAGATCCTTCAGGATGACAGAATTCTTTGGCTATTCTCAGCAATCTCACTATATGCCACTTTTGTGAGGGAGGCATTTTCATTCTTGGCATACTTTTGGAAAAGTTAATGTGATACCTACTCCATAGGTTTGTTGGAGCCCATACGAGATCATGTATACAAAAAGTGTTTGTAACCTGGAAAGTGCAATATGAAAACTTTTAATATTAAACTGATGAGGTTTCTGTCATGTCTTATATTTTTCACCATAGAGCAAAAACAAAATTTAAATACCTCAAAAATGCAATATTCAATAAATACAAATAATTTAATCTTACTATGTGCAACTATTTCTATATAGTTCAACTCAGTAAAATTGATTATATTTAAGGAAGGCCTTATAGCACAGATGACAAATATATTGTATATGGGACTTCGATCCTCACTTGTACTCCCAAGGCAGACATCACTAATTGATAACAACACTTTTTCCACTGAGCCTGGATAGAGCCTCAAAATTCTTTTTAGCATTCCAAGTAGCTAAAACAAATGTATAAGAGTTGACCCTTGAAATCTATTATTTTGAATTGGATTAAAGCCAGAAGAATGCAGAGGGCATTTTTCTTTCCTGCAAGCCCTCACTGCAAACAACTATTTTAATTCAGAGAGAAAAAATTCTGTCTTCATACATTTTTAGGAATAAGAATGTGAAATGTGTGAATTGTGAAATGAGTTTTCTTGATGCAATAAAAGGAATACTTTAAAAATTGTTGTTTTTTTGTGTTGTTTTTTGTTTTTGTTTTTGTTTTTGTATCTCAGGTTATTGTTTGGTTAATTTCCTTAAAACCCAACATGGTTTCATATCAATTGTGTTAGTTTAAAGTGATGATTATGAAATGACTAAGTTTATGCCAAATAATAAATATAAAGTCAAGTAGAAATATCCCTGAGTAGATTAGAGCATTTTTGTGGATGTAGTCTGGCATACAGGCAGACACATTAAAATCCCATCACCATATATACACATAGTTGCCAAGTCATTGTCAAACACCATTTTCATGCATCATTTTTGATGCTGCTTAATGTAAGATACGCAGAAAGCTGTTATTTAGTATTTTCAAAAGTACCTAGTAAATAACCTTCTGCCCAATTACGCTTTTCCTTAAGATGAAACAACTAAGGCCTTAAAGATATATAATGGTTTTCTTCTGAATGTGTAGCAAAATATAAGGGGAAAAAAAAATCCTCTTTTAAACTGGCTACATGATAACCAATATACTTAGAATAGATAAGTGATGCATCATGGGAAAGGAGACACAGTATGAGAAGAGTTCTTAGCTCTATGCAAAGTTCTGCTATGAAGGGGTAAAGAGGAGACGGAGAGTAAACGGACATTCTTATTCATTCTGACGTGGGGCCCACCTTCTTGTAAGAGCAGCACAAATGTGCCCAGTAAGCAATCTGGTGTTAGTTTTGAGCAACAGCCATAGATCCCTCTCTCGGACCCTCAGTCCCACTAAGACCTGGCCTCATGGATTTTTTCTGTCCTGATAACAGAGGTTCATCCCACTCTGTTTTGCCTCCTGAGGGATGGGTACTTGTGCTGAGCCAGGCGGTGGAATTATGAAGCTAAGATGTAAAGAAAAGGGATTGTCTTACGATCAACATAGGGACAACATTCTACTTACTGCTGCTGTGTGAATGCAGCTTTGCTAAGAAGCTGTAAGTGTATGGCTGTGTTGGTGAAAAATGCTGTTCCGTCTGTGATTTCAACCAATATGTGACACAACACTGGATTCAGGTACATTCCATAACAAAGGGAACCTTTTAGATATCCTTTCATCTGTGGCCCAATAAATGGATACACTTGCACCAATGACCTAATTATTTCGGCTTTGTTCAGTTAATATATGCAGTCCAGAGAGCTAGAGAGCCAGCCCAGCAAGATGCCAGTTTTTCCTTGGCTGGTCAATAGGGAATAGACAAAGAACTGATAACTCTGCACACTCAGACGTCCTAGGGGGAGATGTCAGATCAGATCAGATCTAAAGGGTAACCTGATAGAAATGGAAGAGAAAAATACACTTATCTAACCACTGTCAAGCATTCATCAGCTCTTTCAGTTTTGTAGCAAATATACTGATATATCTCACAAATAGCCATTTATTGCTTTGAAGTATGTAAATAAATGAAGAACGGGCTCTGAAAGAAAATATATGGGTATAATATCCCATGTTTTGGGGGACATAATGTTAAGCTTAGTTAGTCATCTCTTCATGGTAAAAAAAAGGAGAAGCAGTTGAACACTGTAGTTAAACAAGCGAGCATCAGAGTTGGATGGATAAACTTAACCCAGTCCTATTTCTTCCACTTACTGGTTACATAATATCAAATTCTTCACCTAGCAAAAGAGAATAATATAAAAAACTATCTTACTGGAACTATTGGGAAACAAATTGAGATGGTGCTTGCCATGTTTTATGCTTCCATTTATACATTTTCTGAAAATAGCTTGTGGATAATGTAAGGTATGGTGACTAGCATTTGTTTGTATTTAATCATGGAATCAAATGCACACATACAGGTACTGAGTACCTGCTATGATCTGTTTCTATTTTTGTGTGTGTTATGCACAGAGATATAAAAATGGGGAAATTTTTTTCTAACATCTTATGGAGACATTTATAACATCAACAGTTTGACTTCAATGAATAAAGAGTAACATATATATGTATATATATATGAAAAGTACACACACACACACACACACACACTGGCACAAGGCATTAACACTATGACAATTAGGTAACCTAGAGCCTCTCAACACACAATCAGTGGAGTGACTAGTGTTCGAGAAGAAAGTAAGTCTTCTAGGTGTCAGCTTCTTGAGGCTGTTGCTCCAAAGGAGGTCACTGCCCGGAGTAATGAGAACAGTTGGGAATCTTTCCCATTCTCTATTGCCTGAGGTCAACAGCCATCTGGCCTAACTCATGCTGACTTTCCAATTGAGAGTGAAAACAGATTTTCTATCCTGTCCAAGAACAAAGGGCATGGCTGAATTGTGGAAAATGCAGATGACACAGTCGCCTTCTTCCATACAGAATGTGTTATCTCAATTTTCTGTAAATACATTTTTTGGGCAAAGAGTCCTGTGATTAAAAGGCACAAGTATGGGGGGGGGCATTAGAAAGAGGGGAAAGGTGAGCCATACACCAGAATCCCCTTGGAATGACAGAGCAATTACAAAAATGAGAAGCTTCTCCTTGGGTAGCCATGTGCTACCTTTCAAATACAGAGAATGAATTCACCAGCCCATGGGCTGCCTACTCTTTGCAAGTCATGAAATGGGAAGTCATATACTTCACCCTGTGTGCTATGAACCTTTTCCTTTGCATTTTCATAAAAGAAATCTGACATCCTGAACAGATCACTGACCAACAGATTAAAATCACTTACTATGAGCGTCCCTTCATTTTCTTGGCTGGCCACGTGCTGATCCAGCAGTCATCCATCTTTTCACCTTTCCTAGACACTGGTTAACAAATATTACTTGGTGACAAAACTGTCCAATTTTCTTATAAAAAAAATTTACAAACATTAGGGGAAAAAGCTGAGCTTGGGTAAGATAGCTTATCTGAGTTAAATATGTCATACACATTACAGAGCCTCATGTGCTTGGTGAAATGCTTAAAATAAATATCCAAGTGCTAAATACCTTGTTCTTTCCAATTTGTTTCAGGATATGTTGCAATTAATTTCATATGCTGTATTAAGATGTTCCATTTATATGCTCAAAACTACAGGGGTCTCCATAACAGCCCTAAGTAATTCCACTTTGCAGGGCAAGGTGGAATTGTTAACGTTCAAAGATTAGAATGTGCACCCTCTTTGATCTTTGCTTCATATTGAAAGACAGCAGTCAGGTACCAGGAATGTATTTTTGTTCAAATAGTTGATTTCTCCTGGAGGAAGATATAATTAAATAGAATACTCCAGACTGAGCAAGGCAACGAAAGAACTGGCAACTTCTTTTTAGTTCTCTTCTTTCTAGCATCTCAAAGCTGTTTGCCTTGGGATTTAGAAATTGAGGGAAATTGCTGACCCTAGAGCTGAACAACCACCTTCGTTATTTTGGTTATGCCAGTATTGAAATGGAACATGTGCCAGAGGCAGGCACACTTTGCAGAGTGGGCATTTTGTACAGTTTATTTTAACTGATGTCTCAGCATAGAGATGGGTCATCTGTACGAATGCTTAAAAATGAAAAAAATATTACTTGATTCTGTAAGTCATGAAACCAGAAGCTTAGAAAAGAAAATAGCATCCTCTGCTACTTCCAACATGTTAGAGTCCTCCATTGTAAACCCTTGATTTATCTAGTCATTCATTCAGCAAAGTATCTATTAACAGTGATACTGCCAAGTGATGGCAGGCAGTGGAGTTTTGCTTATGTTCACAAGTTCTTTTAATGAGGATACTCATGACTTCATGAAATGTTGTTTAGAAGGCATGGTGGTTCCACAGCCAGAGAGCCTGTGTTCAAATATCAACTCCAGCCCTGCCTGTGTGGCTCAGTGGTTGAGCATCGACCTATGATCCAGGAGAATGAGGTTCAATTCCTGGTCAGGGCACGTGCCCTGGTTGTGGTCTTGATCCCCAGTGAGGGGCATGCAGGAGGCAGCGGATCAATGATTCATCATTGATGTTTCTATCTCTCTCTCTCTCCCTCTCCCTTCTTCTCTCTGAAATCAATAATTGCATATTTTTTAAAAAAGAATCTCAACTCCACTACTTACTTGCTGTGTCCTTGGGCAAGTTATTATATGTTTCTTTTTGTTTGTTTTCTTATCTGTAAAATAGAAATAACAATAATACCTATTTGTGGTTGGTTGTCTAATGACCACAGATTCTCCCAACCCATAGACACCTATATCTGCAATGTGACTTTGCTAATCCTCTCATCCAGAGGTGTAGTCTCTTTAAATCTGGGCTGGCTTTGTGGCTTGCTGTAACAAATAGAATATAGTATAAATGATGTTATATGAATGGCCTTGCATATTCTGCTTTTGCCTTGAAATCACCATGTTGTGAAGAGGCCCAGGATTGTGGAACGAGAAGCCTAGGTATCAGATGTGTGAGTAAGACATCTTAGACTGGCTAGTCCGGTCTAACCCCCCAGCTGAATGCAGTTACATTAGTGAGCCCAGAAGTAGCCAGAGAGAAACTACCAAGGAAAACCTATAATATAATAAGTAATAGATAATTGTTGCTTTAAGCCTCTTGGTTTGGGGCTTTAGTTAGATGTTTTTTCATGTAACAATAGCTTATAAAATTATTTTTATAATTAAATTAATTCATATATGTAAAGTGCTTAGATCTGAGTGCCTGGAACATACTAATTGTTCAATAAGTGCTAGCTATTATATCTTTAATTGCGTTGCTTTGTACAGTCTTAACAAGTTGGTTGATGGTCACCTAACTAGCATTTAGGCCTTCTGGCTTTTTATGTACTGTTTTTTCTAGCTGAATGAGCTTCTGTTGACTGATATGTCTATGTACAAATTTGGTATATGTGTTCAAACTTAGTGTTTTCAGCTACATGTTTGTAGATAAATTAATAGTTTTTAAGAAATTTGTTCTTGTGCACTCTACTGTTCAAATATGGATTTGGGGATTATACTCAGTAAATCATGTCTCGCAGGTTATAAATCATGACCTAGGAATGTTTCTTTTTGATTTTTTAATATAATTTTTTATGTTTTTCAAGGGATATCTATAAGTAAGCAATAAAGTAAGACTACCAAGAAAGATGTCTAATTCTCTTTCCTTCACTTTACTTTGTATCATGTTGCAACCTCATGTAATAATTTCTCACAGAAGATTAAAAATCTTTTCTAATGGTTTCTAGTGAAAATGTTCCTGTTATAATCAATAATTGTTGGCTCATTAGTTTCCATGGCTAAATAATTTGTACTTGAATCAATAATGTTCTATACTATCATGTGAGCTAAAATTTTATGTATTTTTTAATGTTCACAAAGTATATCTAAACTCATTTAAATAATAAGAAATTAGAAATTAAAGAAGAGATGGATTTTCATTGTGTTACATCAATCATCGCATATTTATTGAGTGGCATGTTTCAGGCATCAGAGATGTGGTGTTGAAATAGACGTATTAAGTTTCTGTTCTCATACAAGTTATATTTTAGTGGGAGAGAGATAATAAAAGAGTAGAGAAATAAGTGGTTCCATAAATAAGACAATTGTAGGTAGCAAGTACAATAAACAAAATACTACAGGGCAATGAGATCAAGAATGACTTTCAGAAATGTTAAGTAGGGTGTTGGACGCCACCTTTAAGGAAGGACATTTGAGCTGAGACCTGAATAATAAAGAACTTATTATGTAAAGATCTGAAGGGGAAAAAGCTCTGGGCAGCCAAAAGGGTCAATGCAAAGCCCCTGGAGGTGGGAAATGTAGCCAGTCAGAGCAATGAGAGAAGCAGCACAGGGAGGGTGGGTAAGGGTAGGAGAAGATGAAGATGGAGAGGTTGGCAGGAACCAGATCATATGGGACTGAAAAGGACAGCAAAGCAGTTGCACATTATTTGGTTTTGCTACAATAGAAAGCCATTGAAGAGTTTCGAACAAGGGAAAAATGTAAATTGATCTAGAGGGCAAAAGAGAGACCTGTTAGGAAGCTATTGAAGTCTGAACTGGGATATATTTATAAGGCCCTATTGCTGAATTGGGTGTGGGTAGTGAAGAAATTAAAGAAGACTTCTGTGTTTTTGACTTCCCATGTAGGTGGACGATGGAGCTACTTACTGAAATGTGGAATATAGGGAACCCCTATTTACTGACACAGGGAGCAGGCTTGAGAAAGAAGATAAACACCCTGGTTTGGGCCTGTTAAATTTTAGGTACCTTTGAGATATCTATGGGAGTTAAATTTATCACCCTGTGGCTCAGAGGAGAAGCCAGAGCTTGGACATGTATGTTTGTGAGTCATTGAAGGACCGTGAATCAAAGCAGAATTATCTGTCCTGATGGTGACTTTGCTGCTCCGTGCGGTTTGGGAGAACCCCAACTTTAAGACTCTGAAAGGCCAGGACACCAAAAAATGATAACATCCCTCAAGAACTGAATCAAATATCCTTTTATTGTCCCATTTCCTTTGTCTTTCAAAGTCATGGTAATTCACTTAACAGGAACAGCTCTTTCCCTTGCAGTGGTATATCCCCGATTTATGATTATGTTCCACATCTTTCTTTGCCCATTGGAAAACTTATTGTCCCACTATACAAATAAACTGTTCAGATCTGTGGAATATTCCCATGCTCCAAACTCCAGCCACTATTGTATTTGTATCGCCAGGTTCTGTATTTGAACTCTTACGTCCCTTCAGATATTTTCAATGTCCGTGGGTTGTCCCAGATTCTGTTCCTGTGTGAGATGGTAAAGGAATGGTGAGCAACATAAAGAATAATTTGGTTTTCTTCCTTCTATGCAGTAAGAACAAAGAAACTAAGCGTAGTCAGAATGGTGTAAAACTAGCTCAACTTGATTTTCACAATTATCTGAATGGAGTTGGGATGCATGGCCAACTTCCTAGGGCCAGGCTGGGTGTGAAATGTGTGGAGTGATGCTGGTTGGGGCTTATTTTAGCAATGCTGAGGTCAGAAGTTGATCAGAGAGCCAGGAGGAAGGTTTTTAAATAACCATTTTGATATAGACTTTTGGTGTCATGGGTGTTTTCTGGTTCTAAAAACAAAATGTTCATGAAAACAGTTACCAAGTAATAGTTGCTCCATCCCCAATCCTTACTTTATCTCTCACACCCAGAGACACAAAATGTCCACAAGCATCAAAATGGACTTTCAAAATATTATCTAATAGATCTAAGAAACAACTTCTAGGGTGAACTTGACATTAAAACTTTGTAGTTCAAAGAAGGCTTTGATAGGAGGGGATGAGTTAGATATGCCGAGACAAGGCATGACATTATGTTGGAAATTGGGAACACCGGAACAGAAACAAGGGTTCCGAATTAGGAGATGTGCTGTTGCAACATGGACCCAGAAGGGACTGTCTGAGCCTCTTGGGTGAAGTCATAAGATCTTTTATTTGGCGCCATGGCCTTGGTGCATGGCCTAGGAGTGGTTGGTGAGTACTCAGCTCAGTCAGTAGCCAGAGACACTCTCTGCCTTTCATATCTGAACCTGCTCTTTGTTTTACTCTTGTCTCTTCAGCCATTTGGGTTTCTGCCAAACTGGAGCAAGAGTTCCTACCGCAGAGAGAAGAGGCAGCCAAGCATGAGACATGCTGACAGGTTGGATGCATGATATTTCTTCCTGAAAACGACATCCTCAAGGACAGAAGATTTACCCAGTCATCAGATCCATTAGCCCCTACCATTTCTGCAGATTCATATAAAAAATGATATAGACATTTAAAAAAATAACCAAAAAATTACTTTTTAAAGGACTTGAAGTTGTAGGTGATGTCATCAGTTCATTCTTATTGAATGTTGTGACTTTTAAGCAGGCCACAGACATGTTAAATACAACTTGGCTTTCTGGACTTCAGGTTGTGATACTGAAACCTGTGTTTTTGATCAGAGACTAGCAGTATAACAATCAGGAAGAAGGCATGAGGCAAGAGATTGTCTTATAGCAGCAGGAAGCTTCCAAACTGAGAGAGAAAAATGCCCAGATAAAACTATTAACATAATTCCTATGGAGGAAGATAATTGTGTCACAGGAAAATGCCAGTAAGAAGAAACGCTAAGGAGTAAACAGAAGAAACGCTAAGGAGTAAATAGAAGGAAAGGATATTGGAAGCAACACAAGGTATATCTGTCATATCCAACTTGTTATATTTCCTATCTTTTGATATACACCTAAAACAGTTAATGAGAAACAGCGTATTCCTTAATTTTAAGAAGCAATCATTCAACTCTTTCATAGTTTCTCTTAATGGGTAAAGTTTAGAATTGTGATCTGATAGCACAGCTAGATGGATTCAGAGTTGATTAAACATCAGAGAATATATATTTTTGTTACACCAAGAGAAGTCTCTAGTAGCAGCCCAAACTCCCTTTCTTCATCAGCTCTTGTGTAAAATTTTACTGATGACTTAGATTGAGTCATGAATCACATCCTGTCCAACTTTGTGACTGACTCAAAATCTAAGATTAACAGCAAATACTAAAGTAATAGAACTAGTACTGAAAATGGCATGAACATGCTAAAAAGTAGGCTTAAACCTGTGAGATAAATTGTAACAGTGATAAGCATAATGATCTGCAGTTAGTTTTGAAAAGGGTGAGTGTGTGTGTGTGTGTGTGTGTGTGTGTGTGTGTGTGTGTGTGTGTGTGTGTGTGATTAGCAGAATCGGAAGGCCAGACTTTACTCAATAAAAAGATCTAAGAGTGTTAAGGTAACTACAAGTTCAATGTGAGCTGGCAGCATGACCTGGCTGTGAAAATAAGGCCACATGTGATCTACTGCACCAATAAAAGAATACTGTGTTAATAAAT
This sequence comes from Miniopterus natalensis, assembly GCF_054644295.1. Taxonomy (NCBI): domain Eukaryota; kingdom Metazoa; phylum Chordata; class Mammalia; order Chiroptera; family Miniopteridae; genus Miniopterus; species Miniopterus natalensis. The sequence continues at coordinate 22,455,250 of NC_142096.1, forward strand.
GAAAACAGAGTTTATTGCACTCTCAACTACGTAAATAATAACCATATCTTGGAATACTGTATCCAGTTTGCCAAATTGGCTTACGTATGTCCACCAAGAGAGTGGGGTTCCCAAAGTCATATTATGGGAGAAACAAACAAGGCAAAGAAGAATGTATAGCTCAAGAGAAAGGGAGAGGGAGCCAATTATGTTAGGACTATAAACCTAAAGGAAAAAACATCATATTCTATTTTGTATTAGGGTACCATTAGAATTTTTTAAAAGCAGGTACAAGGTTGATATTATGGACATTTTTCTAATAATTTAAGCCATCCCACAATGCTTTAGGTTAGCTCACATAATAGTGAGTTTCCCTTCCGGGGTTTTTAAGCCTTGGTTGACTTGTCCCCATACAGCACTGCTATAGGGGATTTTCACACTGTGCAAGAGATTACACAGAAAGTTAAACATTTTTCCATCTCTAAGAGTCCATGATTCTCCTCCTGGCCCCCATCGTAGAACTACCACTTTCAGCTGCAATGTAGCTGTGCATCCACAAGCGTGTGTGTGTCCAAATATGAATGGGTGTGTGCAAATCTCGCACAAGCAAGCATACAGGGGCAGTGCCACAGCAAGGAGAAGGGTCACAGGCAGGAAGATCATGGCGTTGACATTCCCCTTCTTTCTCTGTGTCTGCAACCACTGTCCTGGGTGCAGATGGAAGCGTTCTTTTCGCCTTGTCTGACTATGTGCCGGAGAAAACTGAGGTTAATGATGGTGACACATCAATGTAACAGGACAGGAACAAAGGGAACCGAGAGCTAGGAAAACTGAAGTTAAACTTGAGTTGAAACCCCACAAAATCTATTTTTTCCTATGTAACTGTTTTGCCAAACATATTTTCGTAAGAAGCAAAAAAGATATTCTTTCAAAATACAAATCTACTAGAAATAGACATGTTCTGAGATGGAGACTCCTGACCATCGCTGCATTTATTTCATTGTGTCTTCTGGAGAAAAAATTAAAAATGCTGCTTTTTTCCCATAAAGCCATAAGATATTTTCATAGAAAGCAGCTCAGAAAGAAAGGATATTTCCATTATTTCCCATTTCTGTAGAATTTCCATGAAGTTTTATCTTCCTGATTTTGTCAGAAGAGTTTTTTTTTCATATAGCTGCAATTGCAACCTTCTGAACATTAAGCAGATATAAATTATCTGCAAGGCTAAAAAGTCTTTGATTAACAAGCTAAGGAATTGCAGGTATTAAAATTGCCCCCCAGAGGGAACGCACATGGTTCCATGAATGCATTAGACATCTACTTTGAATTACAAAGAAAAATTAATTAAAAAGTATATGTTTATAAGAAATGTGTGTTCCCCTGAGTTCATTCTAAGAGCCATCTATATGCAGAATCTAATAAAAATTAAATTGTATTAGCTGCATATTATACTTCAGCAACATGAAGAAAAAGATAAAGCTGGTGCTACCTGATGTTTGATTCTAGAGAGCTTCTGGGGTCGCCCAGCTGGTCTGAGTGGATGCTAGTGCTGGATGCCCACTGCAGAATCCTGTGTGTGGCCGAAGCAAGGACTGCAGCTGCCTGAGGGAGGGGGATTTGGAGCTCCTGCGAACACCTCTGCTTCCAATCTAACTACTGGCTGCCCTCGGAAGGCGTCCAGCCAGGCCCACACGAGTCCTGCAGGCTTGGTCACAAAAGAAAGATTCAGCAGGCTCCATGTACAAGGAGTCATCCACCCTGAAAACCACAGGCAGCCGGCTGGTTGTGTCCGTTTTAACAAGTCCAACCTCAGGCGCAGTCTCACCTTCTCAACTCATCTGTCAGACAGTGTGGCCCTAGCGTCTCTAGAAGGCTGTGAATCTAGAAGCAATGAAAGTGTTACGACATCCAACACTTGCCCATATTTTGTGTATTCCATAGATATCTCATTGCATTCGCTTTGTGTGTCTTTTTTTTCCCTCCCTGTGCTTTTTCCCTTTTAGTTACCATGGAAACAATTTCTCCGGTAGTGGAGGAGCCTAATGGCATCCAGGAGTGTGAAGTAAAGTCAATTTATATCATGGTTTGTGAAATATTGGGAGTTTGTAATGGTTGTTATCACTACATATGGTAAATCAATCTCCCTCTAGAGCAAATTTCTAAATATTGATATGAGTATTGGAGTGAGAGTGATATAGAATCAGGCAGCTCGGCAACTCGCATGGCAACCTTTAAGATACACATTTCTAGTTTGTCTTGTTTGTCCAAATAGAAAATGAAATACAAAGAGACAAAATGTACTGTTTTATGGCTTGTTATCTACTTTAAAGTCTCCAAAGGCAGTAAACTGTCTCTAACTTAAAGTCTGTAATTATTTTAAACATATGAATTAAAAAGTCCTGTCTGATCACTTGTAAAGCTTACACATAGATGTGGGTGTAAATGTGTAATTTTTTACATATAGCTCATATGTAGCAGAGCAGCCATGCCATCTTTGTTCTCACTTTAAATCAACTGGTATTTGGACAATCATGTTAATTCAGAAAATGCAGGCTTTAAAAGTTTGTCAAAATATGTGCACTTCACACAAGCAGGTAAGGTGACTACATTTGCAGGTTTTAAAATAGCCTGGTTTGTCCCCCTTGTCTAAACCAAAATTTGTTTATTTGGTTTCACTTGTAGTTTGTTCTGCCTTCTGTTTTCTCTCAGAGCTGTGAATGATGCCACAACAATGTTGGATTATTTGTTCTCTTGAAACAGATGCCACCTGAGTTGTGACAGGTATTTTAAGTATAATTGTCTGCATTCACTTAACACTCTGGTTTGAAAAATATCAAACCTTGGGCATATTCTTGTTCATTTACCACCAAAAAGAGTCATCGCTTGAGTGTGAAAAGAGCTGAGAATAAAGTGGGAACACAATGCAAGTGCGAGGGGCACAGTAAGTGGGGGAAGTCAGAACCATCGCTAGAAGCTTGGCTGGCTCCAAGCACAAGTGCCGGACAACTAGGGAGCCCGTGGAACAGCCCTCTCTGCTAATTTTAGTGAAATGCACACAGAAATTGTGGCTTAGTTGACATCTTTGAAAAGCAACCATTCTTCTGAAACGATTTCTGCTTAGTCTTCCACTCGCCTCTGGTCCTCTGTGGAGCACGGTAATAGCCTGACCAGGTTTTTGAAATGCTGTGTAATCTCATCCCATTTTTGGACTGGGGAAAAATGTTTAATATGTCATGATCTCTTGAGACAAAGGCTCTCAGCTTAAAAGGGGAAGAGGTTTTCAAATCAACATTCCTGAAGGTGGTTTGAGATTTTTATAAGATTTACACAAAAGAATTAGAAAATGGAACTCTATGCAATTCATGGGGGGGGGGGGTCTGGATGGAGGGGATGGAAGGAAGCTCAGATGTTGTTGGGTTTATTTTTAAAAGTGACTCTGATTTCAGCAGAAATCCAGACAAGTAGGTTCCTGACCCTGGAGGTGTCTGTTCCTTCTCTTCTTGTTCTCTTCTGCCCAGAGACTTGCTGTTTGAAAGGCCACCGTTTCTTCCATGTGTTGTTGGTACCAAATGAGTTAGTTTTATAATTGCTTCCAGCCAAAGAGTAAGCTCAGTGATGGGTTTGCTGTAATGTTAGGATGTGGAGTGTGCCCATAGAGGTGTCAGACAGCACCTGCCTCCAGAGCAGGCTGAGAAGTGAGTGCCAGCAGGAGCAGGCTGGAGGCCCGGGGACAGAGGGAGGAGTCGGAGCAGGTTGTGCCGAGGAAGTCACCTTTTCCCCTAGGATCAGCCAGCAAACAATTCAGGGCTCTGGGACCACTCCCCTCCCGCGTTCCTGTACCCTTTGCCGGGGCCCCAGGGCCAGAGAGAAGGGAGCCCTTCTCCGCCACGGGGACACGAGCAGGCAGAGGATTTCCAGTCTTGTCATTCCTAGACTTTACAGCATGAAGTGTAAAGGCAAAGCACCGATTTACTGCATCCACACTCTTCCTCTGCTCCCAGGTTTCCCTATTGGAATAAACCACACACCCCATCTTTATTTTTATTTTTAATTCTTTCTCAACCTGCATGTGTGCCTGGGGCAAGGCAGGGGTATGTCTGGACTATTTTTCTACCCTGGAGGTAAATAAGGGCAGGGGGCAGTGTGGTTTCCTTGCCTCTTTTCTCTGAAAACGCAGATCATCAAGGAAACTTCTGGAAACCAAGGACATTTGTTAAGATCTCTCCAAGGAGAACCATCGTTGGTATTAGCTGATATCAGAGAACATGAACTCTGGCTCTGTGTGTTGTCATTTTAAATAAGGCCTATGGAGTCTGCACCTTCCCATCAGCACCAGATTGAATGTGATGCCCGTCAGGCACCAGATCAGGGTGTCAATTTAGTGAGTACCTGGATCTGTTACTCAAGGTTAATGAAATGAAGAATATAGTGTTGTTGTTTTTTAAAGAGAAGCTCACTTTTTAACAGTAGGGAATTTACTAGGTAAAATCAGAGAGTTTCCAAAGTTTTCTCCCTATGTTTATTATTTGTATGGCTTCAGTTTTGGATGGAAAAGGTCATGGGTGATTCGAGGAAGAAGAAATGTTCAGAAACTCGAGCTGGCACAGAGCATAGCCACTGTCATGACAGGAAACATTCAGCATGAGTTTTTTACATGGCAATCAAAAATGGTCATGGATGTCTCAACGAGTGCCTGAGTAGAGGTCAGGCAGCACAATGGACGAGGTACAGCAATTGAACTTCTCAGCTCAGGGCCGATCATAACCAGGGAAGAAATTTTAACTGTCTTTACTTGGTGTGTGGCTTTGGGCAAGTTATTACCCTCACTTGCCTTGGTTCTTCCATCAGTAAAATGCAGATAATAATGTAGCCTCCTTCCACTAGTGCATAATGATTATTAAATAAGTATAGAGTTCCTAACACACAGCAAGAATTTTAAAAATATATAAGCTGAATGTATTTTAAAAAGATTAGTATATTCTATAACTTCATCTCATGACCAAATCACTTGCTGTTAAGTATATTCTCCTTCAAAAAGAAAGAGAGGTGAGAATTTTCCAGGGCAGGCATATCCCTTTTTCTCTGGAGCCCAGAGATACAGGCTAGAAGTCCTGTTAGAATGAGGGCTTCTGGGGAGGCAGGGTGAGAGAAGATGTGACTTGAAAATAGATGACATCTAGAAGAGTCAAATACCTAACTGGCTCATAACTCAAGCCAGATATAAGGGACATTTTCTTCATTTTTATTTTTCTTTTCATTAAATTTCAGTGTCCTTAAGTAAGGGCACTAACCTGTTTGGAATTAGGGACTGTTTATTGACAATAATGACAATTTATAGAAAAAGTTAATATGATGTGAGACATGTGCTTCTTTAAAAGTGTCAACGCACCTACATTCATAGAGTCAAAGCAAGATGGCAGAGCTTGAAGTCCATGTTGGAGAAAGCTGGGTGAGCAAAGGTGAATTGTGAGGGAAATGTAACATCTATTCTAAATTCTGTAATCATGGCAGTTGTATTTGGTAAGATTTTTATGACTAAATTGCATTTTGTAAAAGGAAAAAAATAGGTTACTTAATTTCTTGAGTACTTTAATTGGTATGGATTGGTGTCAGGGACATCTTTCTGTATGATACTTTGCATATTTTGGTAGTTATCTACAATCTGCTAATGTCTACTAAGCAAGTCATTTCTTTAAACTGTGAGAAAAAATTCATTTGTTTAAAGAAAAACATACCATTGCTTTAGGGCTGCCAATATTGTGTACAAAATACAAATTCAACAATTAAATTACATTAAATTAAATTAACTCTGACTGCTGTAATTTTCCATAAAAAGCACAGCAGAGTATTGAGCATGAAAGAATGCCACATGAAGCCTATTATTTTTTCCCGATGGTTTTAGTTATGGTCATGTGTTGCTTAACAATGAGGCTGTGTTCTGAGAAATGCATCATTAGGTGATTTCATCACTGTTTGAACATCAGAGAATATACTTACATAAACCTAGATAGTACAGCTTACTACACACCTAGGCTCTATGGTATAGCCTATAGCTCCTAGGCTACAAGTCTGTACTGAATACTTTAGGCAATTGTAACATGATGGTAAATATTTGTATATCTAGCTATATCTACACATAGAAAAGGTATATTAAAATATGGTATAAAACAGTGATTTTCAACTGGTGTGCTGCAAGAATTTTTAAAATATACAATACATAACTATTTCATCAGGGGCACTGACCTCTTTTTCCTTAGACTGTAAAATTAAAAAAATGACAGTAGTTAATACAACCATAGCTGTCCAGTGGGAATGAATAAAAATTATACCCATTTTTGTTGTTAGATTGGCCAAAAATACATTTTTTGATGTGCCACAGAATTTTAGTAATTAGTTTATGTGTGCCATGAAATGAAAAAGGTTGAATATCACTGGTATAAAAGACAAAAAATGGTGCCCCCGTATAGGGCTCTTACTATGAACGGAGCTTGCAGGACTGGAACTTGCTCTGTGCAAGTCGGTGAGTGAGCGGTGAGTGACTGTGAAGGCCTAGGACATTGCCATCCACTACTGTAGGCGCTATAAATGCAGTGCCACAACCCCCCGCCCCTGCTTCCTTCCATCAGGATCAGATATAACATATTGAAGCTGTAAATGCTGCTCCATGAACAGGGCCGTGAGCTGGACTGACTGAGACTATCAGGGAGAAACCAGCTGAGTAAGGCATACAGCACCCTAACAGTGGCCGTCAGGAGGGAGTGAAAGGTGGCTTGAGGGATTAGAAGTCAAGACGGAGAGAGAAACACAAGGGATTGCCATGGCAATGTGGTTTTGGCTATTGCGTGTTGGAGGGGTGGTCACATTAAGGAATTTGTGGTATTCACAAAAACAGAAAAAGAGGGTGTTTAGCATGGAGTAGGTGGAGAATTGAGGACTAAATATTTTGCTTTTGGAAATTTGTTTTGGGTTCCATTGACCTATTCTCATAAAAAGTAAGTTTTACCAGCTATCCAAACAGACCCTGGTATTTCCTGTTTCCAAACTTCGGAGAATTGAGAATTCATTAGCCCTCAAAGCAACCAATACTTCAATCACAGGGAATCTCGCAAGCTTCCACAGTCTCAAGGAAGTTTTCTCACCCCTCTCCATTGCTTTAAAACTGTCTGGAATTGAAGTTAATCTTTTGAGAAGCAATTGATAGTTTTTCCTTTTAGTGACATCTTTGTATATAAGAGGGTGTGTGTGTGTGTGTGTGTGTGTGTGTGTGTGAGAGAGAGAGAGAGAGAGAGAGAGAGAGAGCGAGAGCCATTGATATGAACGTTTTATAGCTTTCTTTCTTTGTGTACTTTCTCTGTGATGCATTAGAATTTTTGGTGGGTTGGTTAAAATAGAGTTTTGGTCTTCATAGCAGTGGAGGCAAAATAGATTTTAAAGGAAGTCTAGGATTACAGTTTTAATATCGTCTAATGATTCTGGCCTCCCCTAGGCTGGAATTCTGAGGGGCTTTCTGCAGACTTGTCCATTGTCCCTGTGCCTGTGATGAGCTACTACAGTGGTAAAGAGAGAACATGACTTTTCATTTTTCTGACATACATTATTATTTTGGGGGGACTTAGCCATGAGCAGGTCTTTGCTAACTGAGAGGACAAGTCAATGTGTGCAAGATAACTTCCATAAAGCTAAGAGATTTTTCAGATAGCCCAAATTGTGCAGGCTCTCAAAACAAACACCAGATATAATCAGGCTCACAAAATGTATTGGTTTTATAGGAGACTTTTTAGGGAAAAAAAAGAAGGATTTAACTTTGGAAGCTGTTATCAAGAATCTTCTCTAAATGGCAGGAAAAGGAATTGGAGTCGGAGCGCTGGATCGGGCGCCAGGTCAGCCACATAGCAGAGCTGCTTTTCCTCTCTGATCACGGGTTTACCTCACAAGTAGGAAATGAGGTCTTGGTTACATAGGAGTGTGTAAATTGCTATTGTCAGATCGCTTAAAAATAAAGTTTTGTTTATTAACACTTACCTGGGTGAGGGAATGTAGGGAAGTTCTGGTACCCTTGGCTCTTGGTCACAGGGTGTGAGGGCTGGTGACAATGCTAGGAGGTCTATTTCACAGGCCTGTTTTGGCCTCAGGTCTCTTGACTGAGGGCAACCCACAAGTCCTGGAGGAAGGGAAACCATTTGGGCTGGGTCACAGAGCCATGGTTCTCAGGCCTTGAGATACATAAGTGTCACCTGGAGAACGCACCCTAACACATTTTTTCTAAGCCCCGTTGCCAGAGGTTCTGATTTAGCAGGTCAACTGTAGGGCCCTGGAAATAGCCTTTCCAAGTTCACGGTAAGGCCAGTGCTGCTGGTCTGAGAATCACACTGATAGGCTCCCTGTTTCAGAGACGCTGAGCACATGGCTTCTTTGTGCCCAGAGCATCAGGAATCATCTTTCTCACATGGAGAAAAACCTTTGCCCCCCAGAAAGGAAAGAGGGAACAGAGTAAAGAAGAGTAGTAAACACCCTCCCCCAGGCCCTGCACTCTGCATCTTCGCATCCTGAGGTCCTGCGGTCTTTGCAGCTCCTCCCATGAGGAAAGAAGCACTATCCAGGTTTTGGCAGAATATAAAACTGGGTCCCAGAGAGGGAAACTAAATTCCATCCAAGTAGCATGGCTACACTGAGACCTGAAGTGCAAACAGAAGCTCTGGCTCCATTCCCGGTGCTTTCTACCATGGAGGGCTGCTTCTTATGGACACCTTTCCTAGGCATCTCGTATTAAATTTTTAGCAATTCAGCTAAAGAAGTGTATTCTTGGAACTCATCCCGCTCATTAATAGAGCCATTATCCAACCTGCTTGAATCTGAGCAGGTTCATGGGAGTTTAGTGAGTGATATCTGCTAAGAGGGGGCAGCGGTGCTCAGAGGTTGTCTTCAGGGAAGAACTGGGTTCCCCTCGACCGCCTGTTCTCTCCTTCCTTTCCCATCTGTCAGATGCTCCCTTACTTGACATCAACACACTTCACTCGGATGACAGCTCTTAGCTACACTGTACTATTCACAGGGCGGTCCAGAGACCAGCAGCCTCCTCATCAACCGAGAATTTGTCAGAAATGCAGAATCCCACACCAGACCTGCCATGGAATCAGAAGCTTCATCTTAACAAAATCTCCAATGTGATTCGTATGCGCATTCAAGCATTAGACAAACTTGTGTAAATGATAACAAGAAGAAAGCTGAGAAAGAGCCTTGCACTACCCTGCAGTGATCTTCCCCACCTTTCTGGCTTTACTACCATAGAAATTTCATGACTAAGTTTCTTGAGAGTAGGGACCCAGTCAGCATCATTCAGGAGCATTTCTAGCACTTAGTTTGATCTGTAGTAAATGACAAATGACTACTTGTTTAATAAATGACTCCAACATCTCTACACCAGGCTCCTATTTCTCCTGGGTCCTAGGATCATGGCTTCTATCTGGGCATTTTCAGAATTTTTTTTTTACACACATCTCTAATTTGACAGGTGCCAATTGGTTCTTGCTAAAATCTGCTACCCTTCTTGTTTTCCTTCTCTTTGAGAATAATGCCCTGTTTCTTCAGTCATAAACTGTCCCTAACTACGCATTCAATCAACATATCTGGACTTCCTAAGAATTATGGAATCCATCCATTCTTCTACTACCATAGCTGCCACTCTATTCTTTTGTTTGTTTAGATGTTTCTTGCCTGATTTATTTACTTAATTTTTTAATTTAAAAATATGATTTATTTACTAGTCATGTATTTATTATTACTATATTAGGACTGTATGTTATTTATTTTCAGCTTTATTCAGGTATCCTAAATAAAGATAAATAAAATTGTGAGATATTTAAAGTTTACACTCTGATGATTTGGTACCCTTATACTTTGGGAAAGGATTCCTCCCAAGTAGTGAATTAACACAGCCATCATCTCACATATTTAACTTTTTTTAAATGAGGATTTAAGTTCTACTTTCTTAGCAAATGTCAATTTTACAATACAGTGTTATCAACTATTGGCACTACGCTATACATTAGGTCCTCAGACCTTATTCATGTTACAGCTGAAGGTTTGTAACCTTTTACTAACGTTTTCCTACTTACTTCCTTCCTCAGCCCCTGGTAACTACTTTTCTACTCTGTGCTTCTATTAGTTTGACTTTTCATTTAGATTCCACATGTAAGTGATACCATATGATGTTTGTCTTTCTGTTTGGTTTATTTCACTTAGCATAATGCCCTAAAGGCCCATCCATGTTGTTGCCAACAGCAGAATTTTTTTCTTTCTCACGGCTGAATAATATTCCATTATATATATATCACAACTCCTTATATCCATTGACAGACTCTCAGGTTGTTTGCACATCTTGGTTATTGTGAGTAATGCCACAGCGAACATGGGAGAACAATCTTTTCGAGATCTTATTTTCTTTTCCTTTGGTTATAAACCCAGAAGTTTTGCCTGATTTATTTTAATGGTATCCTCTATTGTCACCTTGTCTATTGTCTTATACCCTGACATCTACTCTTTACACTGCCTCCAAAATGATCGTTCAAAACCTAAATCTCATTGAGTCACCTTTTTTGCTTAAATAGCTTCTTGTGGCCTTCAGGTTAGAATGTAAATCCTGTAGAATATTTTCTAAGGGACTTCATTATCTCTCTCCTGTCTGCCTCTCTACTCTTATATTTCCCCTCTTTCCTTTCTGAACTCAGTAATACAGCCTCACTCTACGACTTGCATTTCTATAATGATTGAGCTTTGCTGCCTCTGGCATCCAGAATTGCCATCCTCTCTGCACCTACTTATCTTGAAGCCTTTCCCTTTCCCTCTATGACTCAGGCCAGTGCCTTTGCTGTTAAGAAGACTCTGATGCTTCTGGTCTAGGTTAGGTGTCTCTCCCATTTGTTCTAACAGATCTCGCTCACATCTCCATTGTACCGCTGATCCTGCCATATCACGACTGGGCTTATTTACCAGATCTGCTTCTTTAGAACAAGTACACACACTCTTATCTTATATCTCCATGATGTAGCATAGCGTAAGAATCATTATAGGTCTTCATTACATATTTTTAAATTGATGAATGAATAAATTAGAGGCAGTAACTCTCAAACAGGGGCTCAGAAAGAAGTTGAAGATTATAAATGCCTCTTGAGAATAGGGATCATCTCCTGTTTGCTTTTGTGCTTTCAGAGCTTAGCACAGTGTTTGGAATATAGTAGGCAGCCCATAAATATTTATTGAATAAATAAAGGGATATGTAAAATAATGGATGGATAGATGCTGTCAACAAATATATTGCCATAAGACTTTGATTTTCTGCTTGATAGAGGCATCATTGCCATCAATTTCATTTCTCCTGTCTTTGTCTTCTACTCTCTGCAACTGGGTGTGTTAGCAGACATATCTATAGGCCCAGGCCTATGCCAGTTCTGAGCTAGGTCTAACACCGACAGGAATTCTGTCAGTACCCTCAGTCCTACACTCCTGGGATTTAGTTTTGTTGATTACCAAGGTCTGGTGCATTAGAAATAAGTTCTGGGACTGTGTCAGCAACTTATTAATAACAGCCTTGGGTGAGCAAGGCACATTTGGCAGGGTTATTTCATCATTCCTCCTATCAGTTTCAATTTCCTCTGCTACATGCCAGTACATCCCACTTCCCAGACTTGACTTCCTCCACAGACAGCTTGTAGGCATTTTTTTTTCTTTCTTTCCATTATCACACCCTGCTACCTGGTCTGTTTCTGAATTATTAGAATTATCGACTACTCAATCATTTGCAACACTGAATTTATACACCTCTGTTTCAGCTCTATCCAAGCTTGCATCTCGTGAGGTAAGATACAGGATGATGATGTTCTTTTATTTTGAAACCAATGGGACAAACCTGGTAGTCATCGGGGACAGTCCTAGCAAACCATTTTACCCATCAGACAAGCCTATTTATGCTGAGTACCTGACAAAGCATATTTTCCTAGACTTACTTTCCTTACATACACATTGCCAATGTTTTCACTCATAATTGGCAATATATTTTCATATTGATGAATTCTTTGGAGTCCCTCTTACATATCACCCTTAAAATAAATACATATCCATGATATAGATACATAATTGAATAAATAAGTAGGGAGCAAAGAAAGCTATTCCTTATAGAAGAATTCCAATTAATAAATGTGGAAGAAATCATGGAATTTGAAAATTACGAATGTGCAACCACTAAAGTAATAATTGTTATAGGTAAGCTACACTGAAGGATGTGAAAATTAGTCGGCAGAGATTTGAGAATAGCTTGGTATTTGCATAGTCTCAAAGCATCTCCCTCAAATATTTACCAATTACAAAAGGAAAAAAATAGTAACTTTGTTGTAGAGAAAACTGGTAGACATCATCTTATCAAATAATCAAGATTAGTACCATGCCCGGATATGATTCACTGAGAAGGGCACCTCTGTGGCATTATTGTCAAAAAATGCATAATCTTAAGGTGATCATTAGAAACATCAGAAAAATAAAACAAATTGGAGGACACTCTACAATATACCTGACCAGCACTCTTCAAATATGTCAAATCATGAGAAACAAGAAAAGGCTGTCACAGAGCCGACAAGGAGAGAGAAGGAATTGTCAGAGGTTAAAGAAGACAAAGGAGTCACAACTTAGTACAGAAGAAAGAATAAACTGTAAAAATTTTAATAGTTTGTAGTTTGGTTATTAGTAATACACTCATGTTAATTTCTAAGCCGATGCTTACCCTATGATTCTGCATGATAACACTAGGAAAACTAGATGAATGGTATACAGGAATTCTCTGTACCATTTTAACAACCTTTCTGCAAATCTATATTTATTTCAAAATAATGTACTTAGGTTAAAAGAATGTAAGTGGCTTATGGGTAGACTTGAACAAATTGTAAGCAGTTATCGTCTGTGTCATTGTAGCTTGTCTGCCCAGACTGCCTTGCCAGGCCACAGCCATCATGTGACTGAACTACCCCACTGCACATACCTGCAATGCCCCAAATCTGAGCCTTTTGTGACAACATATTACCAACATGTAGTGCTCTCCAGAAAAAGCATGGAAAAATTGGGCTCTAGTCCTCTGACCCTAAGCAAGTAGGAAAATAAAAAATGCTATTACATGTTTCATCTGTCTACTTTTAGAGATCTCTTGGATTTCTCTGAATGTAAATAGAGAGGCTTAACAAGATTGCTTCGAGATAGTCACGATAGACTCATGCGTAGGAGGCCACATTTCTCTAATTTTCCAGGATTCTTGGCCGGCGCCACTGCCTCAATTGATAAGAAAAAAATTGTTTCCAAAAAGTATTTGACAAGGTTTCACATAGAAGATTTATATCTCAAGCAGAGCCAGGGAATGGGAGGTAAAATAGCATATTGCAGCAGAAAACTAATTTAAGAGTAGTAGACAAAAGGCGGTCATAGATGGCAAACTCAGCTTCGAAGGGGGTTAGAAATAACATGCTTTCCAGAGCTGTGGGAATAAGGCATACATATTTGGGAACATTTGCAGAGGAGAAAAGATCATTGAATTTGCTGCTGATACTAAAATTGAAGTCTTAGCAAATAATAAGGTGTAATATTATCAGATTGAAGAGGATTTGAATTATGGGTGATTAAAGCAGAGGATGCCAAATGCAGCTCAGGTATAAAGATACAAACTAATAAGTACAGGATCAAGGAGCCAATTATGCAGAACATATACCCAGAAAGGGATTTGAAGGATATGGTGGGAAAATCTGCAAAACCATCAGCATAGAGCACAACTGCATTAGGAAAAGCACCCTGGATTTACTAGGTTATCTCATCAAAGGGGAAGGAGATGAGAAGAGGGGGTGTTGCTCATCTCTGTAAGGCATTTACTGGATTTCTCCTTTGAATATAGTGTCCATTGCTGGACTGAACAGAAAACAAGAGACTAAGCTTGGGGATAGGGAATGCAGTATAGGGAAACATTTAATTAGGAGCCCATTTTTATTTTAGTCCCATTGGGAAATAAAGGATTTAATAGTAGAGGTTTTTTTTTTAAATTGAGTATTCTCAGGAAAATTTTTGAAATACAGAAAATAGTGAACAAGTTATTGTTTAGATGCAGACACTGTTCTAATAAAAGCTTAACATACTACTGATGTGTTGGCATGTTCTTATAAAGGCACAATTCAGCCCCAGGGCTCTACAGGGGAACCAGAGCAGAACTATTTAATGCTACATATAAGAAAAAGCTGTCGGGAAAAGCTGGGAAAGTAAAAGTGCAAATGAATTGAAGAGACACTTAAATTTATTTTTGGTGAAGGTGATTAAAAATCACTGCTAAAAAAAAAATCACAGGGAAAGGAAGTGAGAACAAATTTTAAATGACCAGTTTTGACAAGCAAAGTTTTCCTAATTGCAGCATCTTTATGTGTGTAGTTATGTAAACAAGCCTTGAAGTTGTCCATTTGTTTATATTTGTGTGCGTTGTCTTTCTGATTCTGCCACACGGAATGTGCATCCATTTTAATATAAGTACAGTGTACATCGATTTCACAGAGCTCAATCTAGCCTTCTGTTTAACATGGTCTTCTAGACTCTGTATGTGTGAGCACAGCACGGAGTTCTGGCTCTATCGGCAAACAGAGTAAAGTAAAAGCAGAAGCAATTTTACTGGCAAGTTAGGATTAAAAAGCACTTTTTATCTGAAATATGCAGACAAGTAAAGCAAAGTATTGAGCCTTGTTTACCCTTTGATACAGCTACGAGGTTATCTCAGTTCTCCACTTTGCATGATAAAGAATCACAGAAATTTCTAGCTGGAAGGGGCCTGAAGAATCGTCTAGTACAATCCTCTTAAATTCCAGATAAGGCAAATGAGAACCAGAGGGATTAAAAAATTTACCCAAACTTTTAAAGGTACTTAGAAGCAAGCCCCAAACTAGCTTCTTGATTCTTAATCCAGCATTCTGACATTCAGAGGTCTCCTAAATTTCTAAACTCAAGTTAACAATAGTATACTGAATCTCTGCAAACGATGTTTAATATGTTTTACTTTTCATGTTCTTTCTAAGTAGGAAACCTGGAATTTCTTGCAGCATTACATATAACTGGATAGCCACAGGAAGGTCAACGTGTGTGTCATCTCTAGGACAAGAGTGAGCCCTGACTACTATGCTGCGAAGGGATGTGCCAGTCCTTGAGCAGACATAGTCTTTCATTGAGAACCCAATGCCATGTGGTACAACATTGACTTGGGCATCAAAAATACTTTATATCTGGCGACAGCTTTACTGTGACCTAAGGCAACGTGGGCAAATCAAGTGTTCTTCCTAGGTCTTAATTCTCCTGAAATGAGAGAATAGGATTAGATGGTCTACAAAGTCTCTAAAGATTTGAGATGCTGAAATAATTATAGTAAGAATGCGACTGAAGTAAATGAAGTAGGTATGAAGCCCGGGGTGTCAAAGATGACATTGGTGTGTGATGAAATTTATACTAAGACGGTCTTTAGAAGAGCACCAGCTGGAAATCAGGATGCAGTTTCTCAAGAATCCAGCACTACCAGCTTTTCCTTCCGAAACAGACAACATTTTGTGGGGTGGGTGGTGAGCATCACTTAAAATAGATGTTTTGCATTTAGGGCAATAACATGTAAAAAAATGTCCTAAGGCATTTATTTATTTATTCATTTATTTAGAAAGCAGTGTTATTTCTTAGCAGTACATAAAAGAGTGATATCTTGGGGTTGAAATGTGTTAGTTTTTCTGGAATCCTGAGTCTTGCACAGTGGGGCCCAATAAAAGGTAATTGGTCAACCAGAAGAAAGAGTGGGCAGTCAGGTGGGTTACCTGTGGTTCTATGGATTCCTATTTAGGCCTTGAGTTTGCTCTAGTTATTCCACATACTAACCAAAGGGGACTTCTGTGCCTCAAGGAGATTGAGTCTTGCAGAAGAAAAGAGAGGCAGTTGCTCCAAATGGGGCTTCTTCGCCCTAGCCTTGTGATATGGTACAGTGGAGAGGTTCAGACCATGGGCTCTGCAGCCAGGCAAGCACAGGAGGTAGCAATGTCTTGATGGAATTACTAAGTCTGAGTAGTTTCATGCTAGTATAGTGGTTACGTTCCTCTTGCTGATGTTGGGAGTCGGGGCCCTCATCCTCTTGCTAGGCCTGTTACTCTTCAGCCTCCCTCCTCACAAAGTTCTATTCTACTTCCAGTTCTTAGCTTTCAGGGTTTGATTTCTGGATATTTCCCATGCACTCTGCAGCCCTTGAAAGCTCTGGATGTTTTAGCTTCTCAGTTGTTACTGATGATAGTTCTTTGGGCCACTCTAATTCCTGTCCCCAGTCAATCTCATTTATATTTCCTCGAGTTCCTTGAATTCTCCCAGTGCTGTTCTGCATGGGGTGGTTCTGCCTCCATAGACCACAGACATCACCTCAGAGGGCCAGTGGAGGGAAGAACCCAGTACCCCCTGGTTGCTTGGTCTATCCAATGCCACTTCTCAATGAATGAGTGTAAGTGTGTGCACACGGTGGCATCTGTTTTCTTTCTCTAGGAACTGGAATATGAGATCTGTTCCACAAGGGATAGGGGCTGTCCTATTGGCTTTGTATAGTGTAAAGGACGCCAGTTTGAAAGGGAAGAGACATGATTTCTCCCCCTTCTCTTTCTTCCCCTAACTCTAACCCTGCAACCCTGGATGAATCATTTTGCATTCTAGTTCTCAGTCCCTTAAGCTCTAAAATGAGGGATTAGATTAGAGATTATGTACAAATTGCTTCAATCCTAAAACTCTGAGTCCAGGAGTTTAGGTCAATGTCTGGGTTCAAACCCTGCCTTACTGCTTATCACTGTGTGACCTTAGGCAAATTACCTATATTTTGGAAGCCTTAGTTTTCCTATCTGCAAAATAGAAATAATGATAACAATAATTACTTACCTCTTACAGATTCCTTAAGGATTAAATAAAATAAAGCATGTGAAGACCTTGCACAAGTGTTGGGACATAGTAAGCACTCCAGTGTTAGGTGCTGCCACTTTTTATTTTTTTATTGATTTCAGAGAGAGGAAAGGAGAGGGAGAGAGAGATAGAAACATCAGTGATGAGAGTCATTGATTAGCTACCTCCAGCATGCCCCCTACTGGGGATGGAGCCCCAAACCTGGGTATGTGCCCTGACTGGGGAATCAAACCGTCACCTGGTTCATAGATCAATGCTCAACCACTGAGCCATGCTGGTGGGGCTGCTGGTACCACTATTGTAACTACTTCTTGTCCTAAGGCATTTAAAGTACAATCATACTCAGCAAGATGCTCACATGAGAAAAATCCATGCTTTTGAGACTAACTGAAAGAACATATCTCTTACTTTATAGGACTTAGGAAGGAGAAATGTGGAATCCAATGTATTTTACAAAGGGTGAAATATTTGTGCAACTCATAATTAGGAAAGGTTTTATTTATTTATCTTTCCAGAGTGCCTTCCTTGGACCCAAGGAGTTTACCTTAAGCTTTGCTCACATATGAATTTGTCACTGTCTCCTGACGAAATGTTGCTATCTAGTTAAAAATCTCTAGAGATAAAGCATTAATATGAACATAACATAATATCACATGCAGATTTACATAATTACTCTTACAACAGAAGGACTCTGTACCTATGGAAATCTTTTCATACATATTCTTTAAATGTTAGCCAGGAGAACTTTGCTTTTACTAATGAAGATCTGTTCAATTATTGAAATAACATACTGGGTTACATGTTCAAAGCAGGGTGAGACGAGTAGAACATTGCAAGTGGCATTTCATTATTTGGTGCTAGAATGTGAGCAGCCACAACCCATACCTGACTTTGAACTTCATTAACACTGTTATAAGTCCTCCTTAGAAGTTGAGATTGCCTGCAATACCCGTTTTCTGAGTGTGATAGAAGTGCATGGTGCTATAATAACTGAATTATTTTGTACTAGAAACTCATTGACATTTTAAAATATGTCTATCACCAGGCATGGTAGGATCTGTAATTTATTCTGTAACATTTTGGGAACTGGTAAAGAAATTTTATAAAATGTTTGATTCTCTGTGCTTTTCAAACAATGTAATGAAAAATTAAATCCATGATGCAGTAAGGTCCCAAATAAATAGCTTTAATTGTTTTATTCTCTAGTTCAAGAGTTTAGAAGCCAAAAAATTTTTTTTTAGAGAGGAAGAGGGAAGGAAGACAGAGAGAGAGAGAAAAACAACCAGCTGAGCCACACCAGCCATGGCTAGAAGCCAAAACATTTAGAACTAGCTGCTATTAATGACAGTGTAATAGTTGGTATATAACTTCCTTTATTTTCTTTCTATTTCTTCTTTTAATTTATTCATAAGAGGTGATGTTTTGATATTTCCTAAAGGAGATTGTTATTCATTTATATGTTATGCATTCAGATTTGTATTACAAAGCTAATACTATCAAATAATTTGGAAGATTTAATTCAATAGCTTTTAATGACAATCAGAATCAGAAAGTATTTTGCTTATTATATGACTATAAAGG
Organism: Miniopterus natalensis; assembly: GCF_054644295.1. Lineage (NCBI taxonomy): Eukaryota > Metazoa > Chordata > Mammalia > Chiroptera > Miniopteridae > Miniopterus > Miniopterus natalensis. The sequence continues at coordinate 22,473,784 of NC_142096.1, forward strand.
AATCTTTCTTGTGTTTAAATATGGTATTTAATATATTAGCAATATTTTTGTATTCATGAGATTGGTCCACTGATACTTTAGGATTAAGTAGATGTATTTATAAGATGCTTAAATCTCTAAATTTTCATTTTAACTAGATTTAATAAAAAACACACAACACTGATATTTGAATAACCAACTATCCATGGATCCTCCTTACTATGTTATCATGTAGAATACTAATATGGAAGAGTCAATTTGACTTAATTCAATAATGTTCAGGTATTTATTATTAACCAGAACACTCTTGCGACCTTTAAAAGTTATAACATGTACAGACATATATGAAATTATTTTAATTAAATTAAAGGTAATGCAGTCTATATATTTTTTTATCACTTTAGCAATGAGATAACAGAGTTCCAAGACTACTGGTTGTGGGATTCCACTCAGTTCCAGATTATCTGGTCAGCGCTGAAATTAACCAGAACAGGGACTTTAAATGAAAAGTACAATTTAAACCTCAAACAGTGTTTTAAAATAGCATTTGGGATATAAAAAGACACCTAATGATTAAAAAATATTCAGAAAAGAAACAATGAAAATTCCTGCCAGAAACTTTTCACTTATCTAGGCACCCTCACACTTTCCACTCAACATTATTTTTACTAGAAACGACTATACCAAATATAACCCACACACACACAAAAAAATAGTTTTGCTTCACTTGCTTCGCCTACAGTGCCAGGGGGATGGATTTAATGATCTTACAGGTCTTTTCAATCTCTCTAATATTTGTGAAATGGCAACTGTCAATGTTGAACACGAAATTGCTGAAATAGCACACCTTTTTGAAATGGGTAATATCTCATAGGACAAGAGCCCAGAAATGGAAAGAACAACCATAAGCCTCACTGAAACTCATCTTAACAGGATGCCAACTTTACTCTTCAGCTAATAAAAACAACCAACTTAAAAAATGCTCTCTGTCAATGAGTCAAAAGCAGCCATTCTGAAACTCTGTGTGCTATTGTGTATGCCAGAGTACAGCGGGGCCTTCTTAGTGTATTTTTCGAGTTCTACTATTGCCTGACCATTTGGTTTCTATTTATGTATAATTAAGAAGTATGGTCAGTTATGCATATCCTAGGTGTAATATTGTGTAATGTTAGGTATTACTTAAACTCTACCTATTTGTTGATAAACAGAGCTATATATTTTTATGACAACATTTAAATAGACTCTTATGGAAACAAAAAAATTAGACTAAAGCACTTTCAAGTTTTTTTGTGACTTTAAGCAATTAAAAGCTGTCTCCTTATTTTTCAATATAGAGCCTACACTTCTAAATATTATCAATATTTGACAATTGATTTTTTAAAATGGTGGTCCTGCAGCATAAGTGAGAGATTCTGGAGGGAAAGAATGCACAGAGAAGGGAGTCTAAGATACTTTCAGTTTCTCCCTAGCAGCATTTGACAAATTCTTATATTGTGCAAGGTGATAGGCTAAAAAAACAAGCAAAAGAGTTGAGATTTTTAGTACTTTTCTAGTGCAGAGGATATATGAACTAAATTCAGAACTTGCCATGCAAGAAGGATCCAAGACAATGTATTAAGATGCAGACAAGTCCAGCCTGGGAGAGGGGAGAAACTGAGGTAGAAAGAGACTTAGAAAATATTAATTCAGTTGGTTCATACCTTGTTTAGATTAAAGTAATCTGGCCCAATTGAGGCTCCCTATCAGAAGATAAGGTATGTTCTTTGATTAATCAAAGAACCTATATGCATAAATGCATTGCCCACAGACACAGACAATAGTTTGGGGAAGGCCTGGGGATGGGTAGAATGTGGGGTGGAGGAGATCAATGGGTGGGAAAAAAAGGGACATTTGTAATATTTTCAACAATAAAGATAAGTTAAAATAATAATAATAATGATAATAAATTTTTAAAAATAAAGGTAATAATAATTCCCACCTCACCAGATTGTTATGAGGATTAAATGAGATAGTGTGAGTGTAATGGGCAGAATAATGGCCACCCCAAAAATGTAAAAAGAAAAAGAAAAAAAGGAAAGGTATGTATCCTCCAGAGCCTTCTTTATTTTTCTTGTACAATATTGGTCATTAAGTAAAAAAAATATTGTAGGCATAACAAAAGGTCAAGAAAAAAATAAAATAAAATTTTCAGATGATCCAATCATTGGAGTTATCAGACATACATTTTAAAATAACTGTAATTATCATATTTAAGATAATATATAAAAATGGAAATATTTTACTGGAAAACTGAAATCCATGAAAAGAATCAAATGGAAATTTTAGAATCACAAAATATAATTGTGAAAATTAAAAACCAGTAAATGGGTTTAACCACAGACTGGACACAGCACAAGAATGGTTTTGTAAACTTAAAGATGGGATTGTAGGAAATATCCAGACTCAAACACAAAGATCAAAAATAATAAAATATTTGTAAAAGAGTATATAAAACATATCGGAAATTGTTTAGAAATGTTAAAAGGTCTAATATATACAAGTGACTGAAGTTTCAGAAAATCAGGAAAGAGAAAATATGACAGAAGCAATATCTGAAAAAACAGTGACAAAAAATATATTTTCCAAACTGAGGAAAATATATCAACTTAAAAATTCAAATGGAAACCTAACCTTAAATAGGAAAAGCACAAACTGCTCCTGGACACATCATAATAAAATTTCTTAAAAAAAAAAAAAACCCAAAACAAAAAACCACAAAGACAAATCTAAAAGTTAAAAGAAGGAGAGGAAAATAAAGCATATTGTGTTCAAGAAGGCAACAATAAGAAACAGAGCTAATGTCCTAAAGAAACAGTACATGCCAATTGGCAACAGCATGCCAATTTTTGAGAGCAGAAAAAGTAGATGACAACCTAAAATTTTATACCCTTGAAAATTGTCTTTCAATAGTGTCAGTAAAATCTGAATAAAAGGAACTAAATAAAATTTTCAGGCACAAGAAAAATTATTCTAGAAACACAAAACTACAGAAAGTAATAAAGAAACAAGGTAAAGGTAAATATGTGGGTAAAAGTAAATGAATATTGTCTAAGCAAAACATGAGATTAATGTTTTGAGCCCTAAAATACATATGGAATTAAAAGGCATGATAACAATAAAAATGTGCTATGGGGGAGAGAGAAACATGCATATGAACTTTTAATCAAAACTGACTATGTACTTGGCTTAAAACCAATCCCAGAAACTTTCAAAGAATGAAAATTATTTAGAATATATTTTCTGATTATAGAAAGATCAATCTTGAAAATAACAGCAAAATGTTAACTTAAAAATACCCATATGTTGGAGATTAGGAAAATTAAACATAGCAATTGACCAAAGTATCAAAAAAGATTTCTCAGTAGATAATAGAAATATATTTGTATAATAATAAAAACAGATAAACTGGTAATTAGAATGAAATTTGAAGTTTTAAATAAGTTATATTTGAAGAATTGGAAGGATAAAAATCCAATCTTTTAAACATTGTCCGAGAAAGATAGAAAAAGGGTAGCAAACATAACCCAAAGAAAATAGAAGAGAAGAAATAAAACAATGGTTATGGCTCAATGGTTAGAGCATCAGCCCGGTGCACCAAGGTCCTGGGTTCGATTCCTAGGGGCATGCCCCTGGACTGCATGTTTGATCCCCTGCCTGGTCAGGGCACATGCTAGAGAGAATCAAGAATCAATCAATGTCTGTCCCTGTTCCTCTCTCTCTTTCTCTCCCTTCCACTCTCTAAAAGTCAATGGAAAAAATACCCCCGGGTGAGGGTTAACAACAACAATAAAAAAGAGTATATTATGATATTTGAAATTTAAATAAAAGGAAAAATTCCTAGGAAAAAAAGCATTTACCAAAATTGATAGAAGAAAAAAATAAAACAAATTGAAAACTCTTTATTTAATAAATTAAGTCCCTAATTAAAAACCTTTATAGAAAGAAAAGTTCAGGCCTACATGATTTTACCAGTAAATTCTTTCAAATATTCAAAGAAGAAATAAACCATTCTTAAACAAATTCTTTCAGTATAAAAATAGGACAATTCTTATGAGATCAACATAATCATAATATCAAAACCTGACAGGGATATTAAAGGAAACAAAAATTACATTTCAATTTCACTTATGAACAAACCAAAAAAGTCCTAAATAACATATTAACAAATTGAATCCAGCAATATATAAATCAAATAATCTGTCATGACCTAGTTGAGCTGATTTCTGAAATGCAAGTTTAAGTTTGAGAATCAATTAGTGTAATTCACATTAACAGAATACTGCAGAAAATTATATGATGATTGCATTAAAGCAAAATAATTTTAGAAATTCCAGTACTTGACTATTTTACCAAATAAAGTAAAAATGAGAATTTCTTAATCTGATACATGCTATCTGCAAAACAAATGAACACACAAAACCTCTAGCACACATCATACTAAGAGCTGATGTTAAACACTTCATCCCTGGTGAGATTTAGACGAGGGTATTTACCATAACCTTGCTGCTTAAAGTAAGGTTTGTAGCTTGACAACATCTGTACCACTTGGGAGCTTGTTAGAAATGCAGAATTCCAGGCTCCATTCCAGACTTACTCAATTAGAATTTGCATTTTAAGAAGGCCTCCAGGTGTTCCATATGCATGTTGAAGTAATTTTTAAACCACTTTTATCCTTTATGGTCCTATAGTATATGTTAAAACAGGTTGTCTTAACAATTGCAATAAGATAAGTCACCGAAATAACATGTAGAAGGTCTGGAAAGAAAGAAAGGTATCTAGGTGTGATCATTCAGGACAACAGGATGGTATATCTAGAAAATCTAAAGACTCTACAGATAAGCTACCAGAATTAATAAGGGAAGCTAACAAATCTTCTAGATGCAAGTTTAATATACAAAAATTTAAACTATTTCTATATACTAGCAAACAGCAATAATAAGCATGGAATTTAAAAATGATACTTAGGAAAACACTAAGAAAAATGTTCTCTGCCCCGGAACCTACAAAACACTACTGAAAAAAGTTACAAACACCGAAACAAATGCAGACATACCATATTTTTGTATTAGAAGATTTGAAATGGTAAAAATGCCAATTTTCTCAAAACAAATCTAAAAACACAATGTGATTCCAATAAAAACTCAAGGAGAATTTTTTGGGTGGAAAATAATAAGCTGATTAAAAATTAATATGGAAATGAAAAATTTCAATATTAGAAATATGAATAAAAGAGAAAAAAGGGCTTATACTACTCGATATCAAAACTTACTAAAAAAGAAATTGTAATTAAGACAGCTTGGTAATCACACTGGGCAGGCAGAGAGACCAACAGGATAGAATGATATTCCAACAGTGTATGTAAAGTCACCTGGTTTTTGATGAAGTTGTCACCGCAGTGCAGTGAAGAAAGGGTTGCCATTTCAATAAGTGATGTTGGGTAAATCAGCTATGAGGAAATAAATGTTGATCTTACCTTCCTCCTTTGGAAAAATAAATTCCAGACGGATTATGGACCTAAATATAGAATCTAAAACAATAAGGCTACTAGGAGATAGCTTAAAAGAATATGTTTATGACATGCATGGGAAAAATTTCTTACTAAACAAAAAACACACTTGCCCATAAAAAAAGATTAGAAAATTCTACTTTGATAAAATTAAGACCTATTGTTCATAAAAAACAAACAAACAAACAAACAAAAAAACACTATTAGGAAACTGAAATTGCAAAGGAGAGCATGAGACATATGTGTGAAATGCATATGTCCAGCACTGTCTGGGTGGCTCAGTTGGTTGGAGCATCGTCCCATATACCAAGAGGTTGCAGGTTCGATCCCCTATTGGGCACAAAATGGAGACAATGGATTGATGTTCTCTCACATCCATGTTTCTCTCTCTCTCACTTTCTCCCTTCCTCTCTCTCTCAAATCCTCGGGTGAGGATTTAAAAAAATGCAGGTAACCACCAACCAAAGATCACCTATCTAGAAGAAACCCTTATAAATTAATAATAAATAACACTCCAATAAATAAAATAGAAAAAAATCCACTTGAACAATCACTTCATGAAAGTCAATATCAAAAATGGTAGAATATGTAAAATTGCTCAACCACATTTAGTCTCAAGAAAATGCTGATTAATACCAAAATTTGATACTAGTATAAATCTACCAAAATGGCTAAAGTTAAAAAGACTGTCAATAGCAGTGTGTTTGGGGGAATATGGAACTACAAGAATGACCACACATTTTAAAGTTGTGAAATTAAGTTTACAACTTTAAAATCTGTTTGGCTATAACTACTACTCTCAATAATCCAGCTACTCCTTTCCCTAAGTGTATATTCAACAGCAATGTATATTGTGTGTATCAAAAACATGAATAAGAATTTCCACAGCATTATTATCAATAGCCCCACACAGAAAATAATTTAGTTGCTCTTCAATTATAGCTAAATAAATTTTAGTATGTTTATACAATGGATTATTCCATACTGAAAAATAACAAACTCTTAATACATGCAATAACATGAATGAATTCATGTTGTTGTTGTTTTTTTCAAGAATCCAGATACAAAAGAATCCATATTGTATGTAAAAGTAGCCAGGCAAAGTTCAATTATTGTTAGAGAAGTTAGAATATTGGTTACCTTTTCTCTGGAATAATGACTTGGGGCCATTCGGGAAGATTTGGGGTGTGGCAATATTTGGGTGGTGCTACACTAACGTGCTTAATTTAAAAAGTCATCATTCTTCCAGGTGGGCATTATGATTTATCTTCATATAAGCATGCTCTTCTTTAATTAAAAAGAGTGGATAGATCTAGAGGATATTATGCTCAGTGAAATAAGTCAGTCAGAGAAAGACAAATAGCACACAAACAAACAAAATCGAAACAGACTTATAGGGGTTGGGGACCTGGGTGAAACAGGCTGTGAAAACCATGATAGAGTTATACACACAGAGAGTAACACTAACACTTAATCACTATTTAGGTTATTGACTCCAAACCATGATCCAGAATTCTAGTGGTATGGTATTTGGCCCAGTAAAGAGCTCATTTGCTAAAGCTCAGTCATCTTGAGTACCTTAGAATGGGAGGAGAATGTGTTAGTTGGGTCTTCCAAGAAGGAGAATCCAAGGCTAGGCGTGAAAGAGATTTACTGGGAAAAGCACATGTGAGGGAAATGAAGGGAGGGAACTGGAGGAGAAGAGGGGCACCAGGTGTTACTCCCCAAAAGAGAAAGAAAAGCAAGGAAGTAGGTGAGCAGAGAGGCAGCCTCTGTCAAGTTTCAAGAGTATTTTGGCGAGGCCAATGGCAAGTTCTTTAGCCAAGTTTACCTGTCAGAGGAGTCCCCTATCAGAGACAGCCCCAATTTTGCAGAAATAGGCCTGCCTCAGCCTGGGGTCAGTGCTGAATTCGGAACACAGCAACTGGGGCTATCCATCAGTTACCCGCCCTACAGTAGGGAGATAGGAGTGGCATATTTTGATGGCCAGAACTTCTACTTTGACCTAAAGACCTGTATAACCCACCCTTCTCCAACTGGGGTCAGCTATCAAGGAGAAATATTGGAAGAGTGAGAGACAAAGAAAAAGAATATAACAAGGTCTTTTCAGATGCAGAAAAGACATCCTTTGGCCAGTGACCTATATGCAATCACAGCAAATGGTACAAACATGGAAGGCAAAAAATATACAACTTGGCTGGGCCAGGGAAGTCAGACTCAGAGCAATCTTGTCTTGTTTAAATGTTGGGAGGGAGTGAAAAGGGGGCTGAGACAAAAGAAACATGTCACCTCCCCTTTGGGAGTAGTTTCAACGTTGTTACCACTCAAACACAGTAGGAGCAAATTAGACCAAAGGGAACGCCCATACACAATGACTTCCCATTTTTATTTAATTAATTAATTTGTGGGGGTTTTTTGTTAATATTTTTAGAGTGGTAGTGTTTTAGGCATCTATTGCTGCATAACAAATTACTTTAAGACTAGCAACTTAAAAAACAAACATTTATTATCTCAGGTGTTCTCAAGGTTTCTCAAAGTCAGGAAACTGGGCAGGCTTAGCTGGTTAGTCCTTAACTCAGGATATCTTACTAGGTTACAGTCAAACTGTTGACCTGAGGCTGAAATCATCTGAAGGGGCTGGAGAATCTTCTTTCAAGCTCTTCGTGGCTGTGAAGAGCGGAGGCTTCAGGTGATTCCATGTGGACCTCGTATCAGCCTGCTCACACCTCATGGCATCTGGCTTACTCCATCCACAGTGAGTGATTCCAGAAAGAGGAAGTGTGCTTGAAAAAGGAGTGGCAGGCTTTTTATAACCAAATATTAGAAGTAACATCCCATTCTTCTGTCATATTTTAATTGATGAAAACAAATCACTAAGTCCAGCCATCTCTTGAGGAGTATCAAAGAACTTGTATACATATTTTTAAGGTCTTGTTGGCCATAAATTCACATGTTATAAAAAAAATATATTAAAATCTCCCCAGGGACCCCAGTTCTATTTCTTGGGGGTATCAGCTTCTTATGTGTCCTAGAGACAGTCTATGAAGTTACAACAAATCCTGCTAAGAGTTGAATTCCTTTGAAAGCTCTAGCCCCTGTGACAATGGCCCCATCAGTTTTCCTGGCTTTGAGCATCTCAAATCAGCACTCCTTTCTGTTTTGTGTGAGGAAAGGCATGACCTTCCCCATTCCTTCTGCTCTAAACTCTTGCCAACTTTGGCCCACTTATAATTGTAGTATATGCCTTTTAAAACATTGGTTTAACAAAAGCTATTTAATTGTAGCTGTTTTCCCCCCTTTGGAACATTCTTTGTGGCTTTCTTTCACCATTAGCCAGTGCCTTAGGCAGTTACTAGAAGGGACTAAACTGAGTTGCTTTTGTTATTAGCTGTGGTTTGTGAGTCAGCTTACTGCTTCTAAAACAATTATGGAAGGAAGCTATTATTTTGCATAGAAACTTGAGTATATTTAGAAGAAAATGAACCATGTATTTTCTTCTGGCTGCCTCTGCTTTCCAATCTCATTTCAAAGAATGAAAGACTAAAAAGATTGCAAAGAGGGAGGGAGAAAGGAAGAAAGGGATGGATTGAAAGCAAGAAAAAGTGAGAGCTAAAGATTGAGAGGTAGAGATAGGACTTGAAAGGAGCATGACAATGCTGGAAGATTGGGAAAATGACATTTTAAATTTTACAGAACAAGCAGTTAGATTATTTTATTATCTTGAGATTTCCCAAAATGATAGGATTTGTGCTGACATACTATGCCAATTCATATTAGCCTGAAGAGATCAATTCTGAATAGCTTCATTTTTTTAAAAATATGTAATACGTTCCGTGACTATTCCTGGGAAATGATGCAGTATAATAAAATCATTGTTTGTGTGTGTGTGCTTGTCCCAGATATGTCATACATGGTTTTGATTCCCAGTTGTTTATAAAAATAAAACCGAAGCTGAAACTAAAACATAATGCCTGTTTTCTTTGACCTACTTCATATCTAGCTAATAAGAGGTTGATTTTTTCCTATGGTTCTAGTATTTAAATGTTGTGGGTATGTCTTGTGCATCACAAATAGTTCAGAAAGTTTTAATATAAGTAATACTTATGAAGAAACCGTATTTTACTTGTTTTGCTAAAGCTATAAGCAAAACAAGCCACTTTACATCCTTTTTTGGAAGTAGGTAGAGAATATTTAAATTGGTAAGTAGTTAGAATTTCACAGATTTTAGCAGACAAGCTAAGAAAATTGTCATCAGTGACATGTTTGTGATAGAGTTTCAGAAAGAATTTAATATATCCAAATGTTCTAAAGCAATAAGCATAGGTGAGATTATTTTTGCTTAAGAAAAAATTTGAAAACAACTCTTTCTTAGCCTTTCAATCACATTTTTACTCTGATTCATTTTGGAATAATTTTAAAGGTTAAAATACAACTCTATACAATTAAGTCTAATTAAATAGTCAAAATATAAAGTTAAATATTTTCAGATTTTTATCAATGGGAAATAAATGCCAATCTATCACAACATCCATTCTATATTAATTTTTCCTACAGCACAGCTTTAGTCATGAATACTCCCAATAGCTCATCATTGACTCAGTCTGGCATTCCTGATGCTCCAGGTTCTGATCCTGACCTGTTTCAATAGCCTCAGTTCAAACAACACCATCCCACACCCTCACACACACAAACACAACTCCAGGCCTCCCATAGTCCAGGCAAAGTGCATTTCTGGGGTCCTCAGGCACTGGTGCCCCCAAAGAGCAAAAGGGTTCCCTAACCCCTTAGATATCACTGCTGTTTCAGGTTGTCTCACCCTGGACCCAGGGTAAATGGCTTGTAGATGCTTTATTCTTTTGTTTTCTGGATTTCTATTAGGACCTAGGCCTAAACACAAAGGTGAGGTTACCCATGATATCCCTAAGTGAGTATTCAGTTTGATTCTGATAGATTAGAGGGATCTAAGCATGATTTAACTGTGGTGACAAGATATTGAGTGGTCCCAAATGCAACTAGAGATTTCTCTTGTTCTAGTAGGTGGGTGATAAATTCCATGGCTACCTATGGTTCACCAAAAGATGATGAAATTACCTGGCAAGAGCTCTTGGAAATCATCCCCAAATTAGAATTGAAGGTCAAATTTTCAAGTCCACTCTTTCTTTATCTCATTGAAAATAATTCTTATTATTATAGAAAACTTCTTTTTAAAGTTCAACTGCATCTTCACTTTAATTTTATAAATAATAAAACTCAAGGCAAACTTTTCTAAGTGTCTTTTGAAGCATTAGATTTCCTTGACAAAATAATAAAGGAGAAATTTATTTATCCTTTCAATAAAAATTGAGTACCTCTAAGATAAAGACTGTGCTTATACCTGAAAGAGGTCATTGTCAGAAGAGTGTCAAGCATAGAACACTTGAAACTCTGATTACTGGAGAGTAGCTATTATTTTCTAAAATTTATTTAAAGTTCCATTGGTGGTAAATCTTTGGGGTTGTAGCCAAAACTTCTCTTTCTGCATGTAGCATGTCCATATTGGCATGTCCATAATAGCATTCATTACATTTGGCTTCAAACCATTCAGTAGCTGTCTTCCCACCAATCACAAATTCATCATTGTCATCTCCTGTCATCTGAGCATGCACATCTCTAAATGTTCCAGTAGAAAGAAGTTATCTCCCATTCTATAGCATCTCTCCATGTCCCAGCATTCATCTTACGTGATAAAATTCTTTTCTTACCCAAATGTCACATGTCAGTTAAGTACTTTCAGTTTCTGGACTAGCAAAACAGCTGACAGTTTTATCCCTGGCTGTGCCAGCCAATCTGACCTCTTTCTCCTTAGCCTCCCAAACTCTTATCAAAGTCTCCAGAGAGAAAATATACAACGGGAATGATTTATGTTGTGGATTATTAGGCAGGTAAAAATAATTTTAACTCAAATTGAAATAAATAAATGCTTCAAGAGGAATTCATATTAAGAAAGCAAGAGACCCAAATCTCAAAGCCTAGTTTTGTTCTATAATAATTGTTTTTTCTTAATGGGTTAGAGATGTTATCAATAACACTAATCTAGATTTCTGTAGTTGGAGGATGTATGATGGGTAGAATCTCCCTTACAGCAGAGGCTTTGAGCACTTGCCCTCCTCATTGGGTCTCCCAAATATGCCAGATCAGAAATAGAGGCACCAAAAGTATAAGGAGACCCTTGTATCCATATGGACTCATTAGCATTTGTCCCCTCTCAAATTTATTAGATACCTTGGGAAACTGAACTGTATTTCTCAGCCCTCATGTGTACCAGTTAATAATTCAAAAAATAGCTATTATAAGCTTGGAAAACCTGCATTTTAGAGGAAAGAATTTGAAACTGCTGATAATAATGTCAGACCTAAGTCTTAGAGCTGTCCTTTACCCCCATCATCTGTGATATATTTTTCATCTTCTGCCTTGTATATTGCCATATATGATGTTATGAGCAACGATATCATAATATCTCCTAAAATTATAAATACAGCAGCTACAACTCCTCTCATTGTCTTGCAAAGAGGAAAAGAATTCTTCAAGTCTGTCCAAACTGCAGGCAACATAGGCCAGGCAGGGTTTATGTCAGAATGTGCGTGCTACATTCAACTCAAGTACAAAGTTATCTGGTTTTTATAATACCCAATTGAAGAGTTAAGGTCAGAAACGAAGGTTGGGGCCAAACAAATAGACATGTGGAATGTTCAAAGTCACTGATGGTGTTGGGTCTATAGGTCCAAAAAGGGCAAAACAGTGGAGTAGTGAGGAGTCCACCCATCCAATGGTAAAAGTTCATGCTTCAGCCCAACAATTAGGAGAGAGAGAGCAAACCAAAAGACTGAAAATTTAGTTTATGAGCATGAACTCATGATTACAAATAAAGCATTTTATGACCATACACTTTAATTACAAGTCACTAAACATTAATTAGAGTGAAATTGTATTTTAAGTCAATCTGAATATGCTCACTTTTTTTGAAAGAGATCTGGGGAAATCTTGTGACTTTTCTGAAATTGGACATAGCTATAATATGACAGATTCTGCATTCTAACCAAAACCTATTGGACTGAAACTGGTGTTCTAAACATGTCTTAGAAGAAGAAAAAAATCATTGCTTAAAATGTCTATTTTTTCATTCTAAGGTTTTCTTCTCACCCCAAATCTTTGAAAAACATCAATAATTTATCACAAAGTAAAACTCTAACCCCAAATTTTTCTTACATATATCAAAAACCACCTGACCATCACTTCCCTCAATCCCCATTAATTTTTAGTTCCTAAGAAAAATGAGAGTGTGCTGATTGAAAAATGAAAGCCCATTTATTTTTGCTGGATCTCTTTTAAGATGTCTCCAAATTATATGTCTCGCTTACATGCACCGCAAGAGAATGTGTGGCTGAAACCCACGTATAGCACCAGCCAAGACCAAGATCATTTCTCAAAGGAAAACATACTTTAGATTTGGAGAATGTTTTTAATTGTTTATGTGTCTTATCCTAGCCTTAGCACTCATACTCTGGGTAAGCTGGAATTGATAATCATGGTTTAGCCATTCTTGCTTGTCCCTGATGCAGGTAGCCTCTTAATGGCCTTCCAGGTGAAGATAATTGGCTATTTGCATGCTTCTAAATGTATCAGTTAAAAAGGTACTTCAAGAAATAAACCGAGTGTATTTCAGAGTGACTGTATTATGGATGCAAATTAACTGTCTTTTAGACCTGCACATTAATGAAACCTGGAATGCCTTGGCCTGTGAATATACTATTACCTCAAAGCCTCTGACTTTAAAAAAAAAGAAAGAAAGAAATATATGAGTTAGGCAGACCTAATTCAGCCAACTAGCAGTTTGAAAAGTTGGAAAAGTGGTAAAAGTTAGCCTGACACTATATTCCCTTACATTAAAGAATGAGAACTGTGAATAAGCTTTGGGCAATGATTTAGAAGAGAAATACAAAGGAATTGAATTAGCTATCTCTACATATTGATTAACAGCTTTTAAGCCCATCAGTCATACTTTAATTTCTATGTGTGGTGTGTTTAGCATGAGCTCCCAATCCACCTGATTTGATTACCTCACCACCCATAAAAGAATCAGCAGCTAGTGGTTAAAACTGTAATTAGAATCAGGCAGTAATTTGTGCTGGGAGGGATGGGTAAGGGCAAAACCTCTTGCCCCTTCTGTTTAAATTTTTCAGTATAGACGATGAATAATAATTACATTTTGACCAATTGCCTGAGATAACAGAAAGTGTATATGTGAAGGAATAATAAAAGATTTTAGATATTTGAATGCTATATCTTCTTTTTCCATAAAGTAGTCAGAAAAAAAATAGAAAGTGAATTTATTACTCACACAGCCTCTAATTTCAATGGAATCGGAGAGTGGTCAGAGGTGGGTACTGCCTTGAATATCCAATATATATCACATTATATTTTTGTTCTATTGACTAATAGCCTCAGAGAAAGAAAAAAAAGAAAGTAGTGTCTATACTAGAATATAAATGACCACTAAATTCTATTTTTAAAGTTTAAAAAAATATTTATTGTTTTGTATGATGTTGTTGGAATAGATGTTTTCTATGAGGGTTTTAATAACTATGATTTTTTTGGTTTACTTTTATTGTAAAACTTGCTCCCAGGAAAGGGTCACCGTTACAATCTTGGTTCAAAGCATTCAGTTGATTTATAGGTACAACTCTTTAAATTAGTTTCTGGTTAAAAATATAGCTTCAGATCCAAGAGACAGATATCTTGAAAAACTTCAATGCTTTTGCATTAGCTGTCCTGTTATAAAACATATAGTGATACTGTTTTTAAGATGTGTTTTGAGCCCTGCCGGGCATGGCTCAGCGGTTGAGCATCAACTTGGGATCCAGGCGATCGGGGTTCGATTCCCTGTCAGGGCACATGCCCGGGTTGCGGGCTCGATTAGTGACTCTCTCATCATTGATGTTTCTATCTCTCTCTCCCTCTCCTTCTCTCTCTCTGAAATCAATAAAGATATATTTTTAAAAAAAAGATGTGTTTTGAAAATTTGTTTTTAACAGCAAATAAATTAATTAAATGCAAGATGTATGAAGAAAATTTTGATGTTACCTGAAATAAAATTGGAAAACAATACAACTGAGTGGAATGAGACTTGCCCATTTAACATAAGGTGCCAGCAGTTGAATTAGTTTCTCCAAATTCACGTGAACACACCAAAATGGGGAAAGCTGCATGTCTTTCAGACACTGAACAGCTTCACTGCATCCGTCTCAGCACGAGTGCACTTGTGATTGCATGCAGACTAAAACCAAACCCAAACGAAACCCTGTGTGACAATGATGACGGACTTTGCCCATAAATCTCAGAGCAGATAAATGATCATATCGCATCCTCCCTCTGCCCCATGAACCTCACCTCTCTGAGCAGGTGTCTCTACCGAATCTTCTCTCTCTCTCCTTTCCCACTACTGTCTTCCCACCCCATACTTACCTTTACTTTCAGCCATTGCTAATCTCTATGGGCCACCTGTTTCTAAAAGTCTAGTTCATTTATTTCCTTATTTTCTGCCCGTATTAATATTTTGGTTCTTTAACTACTTGTGCAATGATTAATGCCTATCTTGGTATAGTAGAAAGAGCCCTGACTTAGACTTTTATACGTGTCAGTTATTAAGATAACTCGCAAGGTAAGGTATTCCTCCTAATATCTCTGAGCCTCCAGCCCCTGAGATGTAAAATGAGGAGGACCTTGAGATGACCTTCAAGTTCTAACCCTTGTACATTTCTTTCTGCCCACATATAACTTAGCATTTTCATGTTTCTTGCTCAGCAGCAATTTCATGTATGGATGCTCTAATTAGACCTTAAGAGTTCCATGAGCATAAATTGAGACTCTGTTCCTGATGTACCCTATAGCTTCTAGCATAGTTCTAGGTAGATTATAGGTATTCCATGAATATTCTGATTAGTTTACAGAAGCCCTTTGGGGCAGATTTTCATTTCATATCATTGCTACCAACAATATAGCTAGTGTACAAGTGGATACATAAAGCAATTATTCAGGAAATTAATAGATAAAAAATAAAAACAGAGCAGCACGGCAAAAATGACTACAATATCTGTGTTACCGGATAATTACCTACATTAGTAATTTGCTCCATGACCCTTAATAATTGATACCAATAATTAAAAGTGGAATTGGGGAGAGCACTGTGGGGATAAACCTAAGGATTGCTTTGAAGAAATGATTGTTAATTTGGGTGGGGGTAACAAATGGTGCACTTTAAGAATCTGATGACAGCTATGAGTTTTCTCCAAGGTTCACAGATATATTTCAGCTTGTTAAACAAATGCTATGTTTTCCTAAAGCCATACATGGATCCCATGCTTAATTTTTACAGGATTTTCTTTAAAAGGGCTGTCCTGGACAGGGTAGTCATTTTTGCTACACCGAGCCCCCTTTTGGAAATGGGAAACTCTCCTTTAGGACTTCTGATTGGACCAGAGGTAGACATGTCTTAATAACCTATGTAAGACCTAGTTTAAATAAATTAAAAAAAAAGCCAACTGGGTTTCCTCCTTGGGAGTTTGAAATTGAGACAACATTTTAAATTTAAATCAGTTGATGGCATATTCTAGAATGAGAAACCCTTTTGGTTTTAGGAGATGGAATGGACAATTTTGGCCCATGGATACACTAATGAGAAAGTAAAGGAAGGTGCTTGGTAGAGGGTCTGAAGAACAGAGAAATACGTACAGAGAAAAATAGAGTACTGTGCATAGAAGCAAAATCAAGGCTCACATAGCCTGTTAGTAAAGGAAGTGTGGCTTAGGTCGCTGGTAGCTTTTCAATGCTCAAGAGGCCCATTTGTACTGCATTTGCTATTCTTGGATGCTGTCCAAACTCTGAGACTTTGACATCTCTTCCATCTCCCTCCCTTGAACTCCCACCACACTCTCACACACGCACACACACACATAAACGCACACACGCACCTCCCCTATATGTATATAAACACGCTCACCATTTTCTTGAACGAATTTGAAGTTTGTCTATTTCTCATAACCAAAACCTCTTTGACTAGAATAAGCAGGAATCTGTTTTCTATGTTGTTTATGTAAGGTAGAAAATAAGATTATTTCTCAAGGTGGAAAAGTTTATGATGTATTTTCATAAGGTAGTTAGAAGATAAAGGTCCTATGTGATTGTTCTATGTAATTTTAAGATTTTATAATCCTAAAATTTTAATATCTAGATTATTTCTTCTGAATAATTTGGAATTTCTTTTTATGGAAATAAAGAAAATTATATAATAGCAAAAACGTTTATTCGTGTTTCAAAAAATTACATAAAAATAAATTTTATATGCTTCAAAAATAAAATATTTGATATAATTATAAAAACAAACTCCTAAACAAACCATTGTAGATATAAAAAAGCAAAATAATTTTCTAGCAAACACATTTTTCCCAATAAAACATATGTGTGGTAGCAACAACTATGTTTTCTATTTGAAGGGATACAATGTTCAATGAAGAACATTTTATGATATTTGAAATCTTAGCTTTTATATTATTATTCATATTTCCAGCATATAATATCTTTATTTTTAAAACACCTTTTCAGTTATTTGGTTGTCTTAAAATTTTATCCCTGCAAGTCTCACATAGTCTTCAGCTTAATTTATTTCATGGTACATATTCAAGTTGTACAGTGTAAATATTAACACAAATTCTGTTAACTATATAAGACTCTTTACAAGCTGCTCCAATGTTCTACCAGGGATTGCAGTCAGAAATTTATCGCTTCTTGAAAAATGATATATTATACACTTTAAAAAATTGATTTGTTTTTATTCAAGGAACTCCATTAAGTAAAATCCATGCAAATTTAGTGTGGTTTTGTGACTGCTTTTGAGCACTTTCTATCGGTAAGGACCTGTCAGGCTTACTCTTCCATTCTAGTTGCTACATCATCTTGCCATAAAGTAGCTATAATAGGGATTCCACTCCACCAACCTATGGGATTTGTGACTATTTCAAGATGATGAAAGGTGATTTTGTTTCACTTTTAAGAGTTTCCTTTTTGTGAATTCCTGATCACAGGAAGATGAAATGACTTCATCTGGAACTAAAAAAGTGCCCAATTTCTATTTACCTCTTCTGCTGATAAATATTTTGAGGTGTTTAAATAAAAGAAGTCTTATTACTTTGCCCAACACTTTATTGTAAGAAATGTTCTCAAATGTGAGTGAGCCCAAAATGGCTCACCTACTTTTCAAAAAAGTGGTTGTTGATTAAAATAAGCAATGGTGTAAAATTTAGAAAACAGAACTCAATGAAAAGGCATATGGGTTGGAATTTTGACTCAACCCAACCATAAATCTGCCATGTGTCTTTGAGCAAGTCTCTGGCCTCCCTTATGCCTCTGATTCATACTGAAAGCAGGAATGATAATGTCCTTCCTATTCCATAGGAGGGTTGGGATAATCATAGCACATTATGTAAGAGAATGTTAGCGATGGAAGGAATTTTAATGACCATCCCAATCCCGTTCATTTTGTGTGTGGGACAACTGAAGGCCAGAGGTATTAAGTAAGCAACTGTTTTCTCTCCTTTCTATATATAACTTGTTATTCATACTTCTATTAGAATACTTAAGTCACAGGCATTAATTCTCTACTGTATATCTCCCTGACTAATTCACATGATCCTTGAGTACAAGGACAACGTTCTACATATGTTTGCCTTTTCACCCCCATTTTGCTCCTAATTAACTCTTGTTCAACATTCCTTAGGGAAGATTTTCCTGATCCCAAATCCCTATTGTACCTTTCACCACATTCTATACTTTTTTGGTAGCACGATCACAAGCATAATTTTATGCTTGTATTACATATGTAATATAGCTATAATACATACATGTTTTATATGTTTTTATAAATATGTATGTGTATATATAATTGTATAATTTTGTACATATGTATTTGTAAAATAATTTGTTTAAATTTTCCCCCCATTTAAGTTATGTTAGTTTCCTCATCTGTAAAATGTGGATAATAAGAGTATCTAACTTATACAATTATTGTGAATAACATTAGATTTATTAACAGCATACCCAATAAAGAAATTATTACTATTACTACTTCATTTCCAGGCAATGTGTTTGTCACTGGAGATGATGGTAGACATGGAATATCTCTGCATAGCAGGCTGGACACAAAGTAAGGTTATCTCTGTGCTGCACCATAGGTGGGTCATCCACAGGATGTCTCTCCCTCTCTTTACTATAGAGCCAAAGATACTATTCAGGTATAGTAACACTAAGGTGTACCAAAGAAAAAACACATAGGGAACCAGAGATATTTAGCAAGAGGGTAAATCATGTGCTTCTACAATAGATATTTTTAAATATCAGCACAGTCTGGTGGTGTCCTGCTGAACATGCACCTTCTAGAAGTCATTCAGTTATTCTTCTATCAAATATATTTGAATTTCTGCTAGAACCAGAAATACACAAAGAATAAGACAGATAAAGAGACTTTCCTTTGAAAACTTCTTTCACTGTAGCATTGATACAAGTTAAGTCAAAATATAGAAGATTGAGGCTACTGCAAGACTTCTAAATATTTCTGAGAAACCAAGTATCATATCTACTAGTAAAAGAAATGTAGTAAAGAATTGAAAGGCTTTGATTATCTCAGAAAAGAAAGCATGCAGTTCTCTGCATAACTTGCAGAGGATAAACATTTTAAAGGTGAAAGGATTGATATTATTTTGGTTCTATCAATAACAGTCATGAAATTGGGTAGCCTGATTCAAAATAAGCATTCAATAAATTGGTAACATCTTTAAAGCTGATAAAGAATGACAGGTTAAGCAGTTAAGTACCTTGCAAATTTGAAGCCAATTAAAATTATTGAGTATTTTGTTTCATGAATATGCCTAAATTTGAGACTTGGAACTACAATCTGTACAGTTCTCTTTTAAATGAAAAGATAAAAGTATTTCTATTTCACTGTTCATTATAAAGTTAAACAATGTTGCTAAATGAATCCAGTTGACAGGTATGTGTGTGAATTTATGGAGGGTAGCTTTGAACTACTGAGATGACACTTCATATTAAAAGGTTTGATATAGGGACGGGGAAAAAAGTAGTTATGATGCTGCAGAAGAATTTTGTGACTTTTTCTGGAAAGTATTTTCTGAGTACAGTTTACTCCCTGAATCATTTTACAATGGCTAAAACTTTGCTATATAAAGGTGATGCTTGCCAACTACAATCAATCCAATACATTTTGATCAATCAAATATTTCCAGTTTTAGGATATACATCTGCTAAAGCTAAAAGCACTCATAGAATAAAATATTTTAACTGGATACTTACTTTTCCTAGAGTGTTCAAAAATATGTATTTCCTTCTTGTTTATAGAGAAACAACTAATTTATTCCTGAATAAATTGGTTTTTTTCTTGATGTTTGATTATTTTTGTACTTTCATGGTACAATAAGTACTGTTTTGAATGAAGATCTTGAGGCATAAATAAAAGTTAAAAGCAGCAGGGAGTTTATCTATCCCTACAGATGTCTAAGCTGAAAACAACTATTTTGAGGGATATTGTCACCTGGGAAACAGAATTTTCTGGACTCAGACATCTTAGTGGATAATTATAAACATTTACTTATTTAACCAGTATTTGCTATAATTATCTTCTATACAGGACATTGTAGTATGTGCTGTAAGGAAATAAAAATTGAACAAGACATATTTTTTGTCCTCAAGGCACTTCAAATCTACTGGTGGAGACATATGCACACAAATAATTTTAATAAGAGATAATACGCAATACACAGTGATAGAAGTATAATAAAAAGATGCTGTTAACCTAAAAAGTGTTACCATAGGAAAGGAGCAAAAGGGAGGCCAGATATTATGAGCATGGCTCTCTGGGCAGCTTCACCAAGAAGCTGTGATTTCACACTCCCCAGGGAGCCACTGGTCTGTTCCCTGAAGATCACTGGGAGAAGGAGCCCAATAAAGGGGAGATGGGTGAAGTGAATGGGCAGTGAAGTTGAGGTGATGTAGGGAAGGTGTCATTCAGTTTAACCTGGAAACAAAGATAATTGGCTGGGGGTGGGGGCGTGCAGAGCCACCGTAAGCATGCAAAATCCTGAAAGCTTAATTGGTTATGCTCCGAGTTAAAATCTGCAGACAGAGAAATTTTCTCTCTGGTTCCTCTCTTACTCTGGTTTTGCTCCTGTTTCCTTGCACTGGCTCCTGTTCCTAGAAGCCACATGGCTCACAGCCATGAGGACCCCACACGCAATGAACTGTAAATGGGAACGTAAACTAAGCTAGCCTAATGCTAGACTGGACTATGTAAATATGGAACAGAAACTCTGGACAATGGCTCTAATCCTAGCTCTGCTGAAAACAAAATGGGTCTTTTTCCTTGGCAGGACAGAGGGAAATGAGACCTTGGAAACTCAGGGGTTTGATTCCACAGAAATAAAACTTTCTACAATACCTCATTCTCCAATGCCAGTCTCAGAAAATTATTTTTCTCATGACATTGCAAGAGGCCCACTTCCACCAGCAACACACCAATAACAAAAGGCAAAAGTGAGAGGCAAGAAGCATTTATTTCAGATCTAAAAGAATAGCTATTTGTGAAGCAATGATCCAGGCAGAAACCCAAACAGTGTTCCCATAATGAGATGAAAGCAAGGAGTATTTATAAGAAAGGGAAGGGGAATAATTCCACGAATAGAAGGAAGGAATTTCTATGGGTGCAGATAAGCTAATATAGTGATGCTAATGAAACCAAGAATCGCTGTAATTCTGATTTGATTTGAACTGTAGTTTTAAAATAATCATTTTTTTTTCTTCTCTCTCTCAGCTCATTTCTCTGATGTGACCATAGTCTCTCACCTTGATGATCATTGACCCCTGAGGCAGCAGAAGATAATAGCTTGGTTCTGACTCAAGGTCACAAGGTTTAAGTCCCTGGCAGGCTCAAGATAACATCTTAATACAACTTATGTTTCAGCTCCTAAGCCTTAAGGTGAGAAGACCCCTTGCTACTTCTTGAAATCTGTTCTGGAAGTGAGAGTTGACCTTGGAGTTGTCCTCAAGATCTGAAGAAATGATTTATTACCCTTATCTCACCTATGACCAATTAGGTGTCTTGAAATTTTATAAAATCTGTAAGCTACACACCATCAAGGAATCAGGTCTTTCAGACACAAGCTCACCATCTTTGAATTGGCCAACTCATAAACTAATTCCTTTTTTTACTGCAAACCCCTGCTCATGACTTTTTCGGCCAGAGCACACAGGAAGATGACTTTAATTACTGGTTTGGTAACATTAATTCTAAAGAATGTCTTTATTTCAGTCTTGCAGTCTTGTCTGCTTTTCTGTTAGCTTTTCAAACAGCTGTTTGAAATACAGCACAGCTTTCGGCCCAGTCCAAATGTTATTTTGCCCAGTTTTAATATTTCAAAGGCTTGAGGGGTATGACATATAAAGCCGTTCCTCTGGGATGGCAGTTCTGATTCCATTTTGAAGTGGCTTTATTTTATTTTTTACAATCTGTACTGAGACAAAGATAAGTTTATTTTAGAAAAAGACAACTATTAGGTAAAACTTTGCGGAAATGGTGACATTCCACATCTACCTTGAAAACTGAGTCGAAGTTTGGCATAAGCAACATGTGGAAAGGCTCTTGTATGAAGGAGCAGAGGAAACGATGGTGTGGAACTGAGGAAGTTCAAAGCATATTGAAGAACTAGCAGAAAACTGAAGCTGATGAACTGTTGGCTTTTTCAGTGCTTAACCGGGCTGTGTACATAAAGTAGCTGCTTATTGGACTACATTGAAGTGAGCTGGAATTCAACATCCATAAACCAAGAACCATTTATCGACACAAGCATTATTTTAAGACTAGCATAGTTCTATAAATACAAGGGCTTAACACTCCCAGAAATCAACCATCCCATTTTTTTGCCTTTAGGTTGGAAGGTACCTATGGCTTACTCTGTTTAAATGACATATGGGGGAAAAACTTTCTATAACTTTCTTGTGGAAAAAAATTAACATATTTTGCTAGAACATAAGTTATGGAAAGCCCTCCATATGCCGTTTAAGTTTCTTCAAATTCAGCATGAATGACTAAAGACATAATATATGGACTTAATTTTGTCATAATTCGTAATATCTTACTAGCATTAATATGCTTAGAAAGCCATAAAGTATTACAGTCTTTTATGAGATATCTACATGCCAGTAATAAAACACCTTGATCAAATAAAGAATTTATGAAAGCAAAGTAGTCCAACCCATGAGTCTTACAATTTGTTTCTTAAATGTTAGCTCAGTGTCACTGAAACTAGAATAATGCTTTCAATGTGGAGTTATGGGCAGAGCAATTATAGGTCCATGGGTCAGGGACCTTGACTGTGCCACCCTCTGGCTGTGTACTTTGGACAAGGGCCCCTACAACTCTGTACCTCAGTTTGTATAAAATGGCAGTCGCTCAGATCTTAGAAATTTTAAATACTTTTCAAAGCATCAATGTGAGCATTAAACATTTTTTGTTGTTGTTGTTCAGTTTAAAACTCCACCAGATTGTCAAGATTAAAACAAAGGAGCAGAGCTATAAATCTGAAGACTTAAATGTGAAAAGAGTGTGTGTCAAAACAATATTGTTCTTCTAAATCCCTTTTCTAAAGGTGTAAATTGCAATCTGACACAACTGCCATTCTGAGTTGCCACACTGTGTTCTTTCCCTTAACAATGGGTTTAATCAGACAAATAGCTTCTCTAAAACAGCAAAACAGATGGGCCATCAACTTTTAAATGTGCAAGCCCAATAAAATAGTCTGTTAGCCTCAGGCCAGACAATTGTGACCCAATAGCAAGAGATATTGTCAGGGAGACATTTTAGGAAGTTATTAGTGTGGTCTCGTGAACACCATGAACAGAAGTAGATGTTATCATCCTCAAATATTTAGTATAATTTATAATAAAAATCAACAATTTGAACATTGTCAATAAAAGTTGGCTGGATTTCTTTCAAATTACAATATCTATTTACTGACTGACTGTAATGTGAACTTCTGAAACTATCTTAATATTCATGGATGTGTGGTGACATTGGGACTTGTCAGTTTGTCCCTGTTGTTATGTTTTTGAAGCCCAGGTATTTAATAAAAAACCACTGGCCCACAATGGTGTCAATTCTGTTAAAGTCCATGATACCAAACCTAGATTTTGTGGATGAAAAAGGGGCCACATACTAAACAAGTTCAGGGGAGGCCTGCATGGTGGCCTTATAAACTCAGAGACTAAAAGTAACCACATAGGATGGTCTGAAATAAAAACTTTCTTACCAAAAGTAAATCATGGCAGGTAGTCACGTCCTAGTCCTAGGCTGGTATCTCTTCTGACAAAGGTCAACCTCTACCTTAAGGGAACCTGTCTATTGACTGTCTTTTTGCATCTAAGATAATGTCGGCATAATCTTCTTTTCCAGACCCCGCAGGGCACAACCTCCCACCAGGGAGCCCTCTCATTGTTGGCTTGTTGCCCAGATGCGCTATAAATGTTATCCTGTACCCACCACTATAAAAGATGTCTGTCTTTCCATTTTACTTTTTATCTAATCTCAGGTTTTCTCACCTTTCTTTCTTCCAACTCCCTAAACTACCACCAATGGATTTCATGTAACCCCTTTCCATCTCCTCCTTTGATTCTAGTGTATAAAATAATCAGTAAAACTGCCATTCTCTGGAGCATTTTCTCAGTCTCCTGAGATTTTGCTTCACAGCAATTGCTGTCAGTTTGGCTCAAGTAAATTCATATAATACTTTTTTTGGGGGGTTGATGTTCTTTTGGTGACATTAAATACCTGGCCTCATTGCTGTTTCAACCTTTCTAGGAAACATAATCTTAATCAACTAGCTTGGAATTTTCTGGTCAGATAATCTGACACTGGGGCCCCCTCCATCCCCTCTAGAAGAAAGAGGTAATATACTTGATAAAAACTCTTGTGGTTCCCTTCCCTCCAAAAGAGGGTGTCCTGGTCTAAAAATAAACCTTTCTTTTCTTTTGTTACCAGCTCCCTTGACCCACCCCTTTTCCAATTAAAAATCTTCCATTTTTTACCATCCCTCCAAGTGCCTATCTAACTGCTAGAAAGGTTGCTGCTGGATTAGTAAAGCCAATTAGATCATCAGATTTACTCGGTTGAATAAAGAAATTCAGAAGTTTTTCTGTTTGGGTTATTTGATTGTATGGGATAAAACAGAGTAGCAGTTGAAAATTAAGATTTAAAATGTTTGTTTACCATAGAAGTTAACTTCTTTTGAAATAATGTGATTACTAATTTAAGCAGAGATCTTTAATTCCTATTTTATAATTATTTTTGTACATAAAATTAATGATTTATTCTATCCTAGTTTCAAATATCTATATTAAAAATTTTAAACATTATATATATTATATATATTATATATATTAAACATTATTTATATATTACTTTCAACCATTCAACATTTTCACTTGCTAGGTAAAAAGCAGTTGAATATTACCAATTAGTTTTTGTGTGATTGGAACACACAAGCACATAAATTACTGAAAATAACTTACTTGTTGGACAGAAGCTTTGCATGTTACTTTTACTTTGCATCTATTTATTTTCCACACAGCTGAGTCTACTGCTATGGACAGTTTAGCAAGTGTTTGATAAATACTTGTTGACGAATTGTTGTCAGATTGATTAAGTAAATAGTGAGACTGACTTCTAAATCGCTCAGCCAAATGTGGAGATATAAGAAGTGTTTAGCCATCACAGGCAGAGAATAAGTAGACAAGCCTGGATGAGAAAGAGAGAAATGAATATTGTGCGCACGTGTGTGTGTGTGTGTGTGTGTGTGTGTGTGTGTGTGTGTGTGTGTGTGTATTTTTAAGAAAGGTGAATGGAGGCCTGGCCAGGTGGCACAGTTGTTTGGAGCATCGCCCCATACACCAAAGGGTTTCGGGTTGGGTTTCCAGTCTGGACACATACCTAGGTTGTGGGTTTGATCCCTGGTTGGGGTTCATATGAGAGGCAAATGATAGATGTTTCCTCCTTAGCTCTCTCTCTCCCCTCCTTTCTCTCTCTAAAATCAATTAAAAACATATTCTTGGTGAGGATAAAAAAAAAATATATATGAATGGAGAAGTGGATGGTTCTGGGCTAAAATCAAGAAAGAAAACCAAGTGCAAATTTTCCATCCAAAGCCACCATGGAAGAAACATGCTGAAATATCTGTTGTCTTCAAGATGATCGTTGTTGTAGTGCACACCCCTAATTAGTTCTTTCTGAGCTGAAAAGCTAATTAAAAAATACCTACACACGGCATGAAACTGATACTGATGTGTGTTCTGTGATGAATGAGCTTGACACCCAGGATTGTCATCACATCCAAACCCCTAAGGAAAAAAGATTCTGTGTCTCTGTGTGCTAGGTGCAATCCCCAAATGGCAAAAATGGGTAAATTAATATGCACACATATGTGCAAATGGAGATGAAGATGTCAATTTCAGGTAGCAAGAATTCACCGACACTGACTTCTGTTAGGCAGAAGCAATCAGAGAAGAGCAAGTAGATTGCAAATTTAGACATTCATTTAGATATTTTTTTAAGCAGGTTTGCCGGCCTAAGTCCCATGTAAAATCAAGCCTTTTCAAGTGAATGAAATATGGAAAGAGAGTGTTCAGACTCATCTTGACCAGATAATATGAAGTTTCTGATAGGCTTTGAAAGAAAAATCTCTCTTTCCTCTTTTGGTTCTTTCCAAGAGCTAAATCAGAATTTTGTTTAGGGAATAAATTGCCCTAATATTTCCCAGTATTTTACTTCTTTGTTTCTTGTTGAACATTAATTCCTTCATATGTTTGGGGTAAATGGTTTTAGAGTAGAAACAGTGGGTATCAGTGTTCCCTGGTGCATTGGCTGCAGAAATGTGGAACTGAGCTATCAGAAGACAGGAGAGAAGCCATGGAGACAAAGAACACAGATTTCAGAGTCAGTGGACCTGGGATTAAATCTTGACTTCTCTGCTTTCACTTGTGTGACCTTGGGTAATTTACCTACCTTCTGAGACTTGGTTTTCTTCTCATCTGTCAGATGGAAATAATAACTCCTACCTGTTTTGATGATTGAGGCAATGTATGTAAAGCACTTGAAACATACTAAGTGCCCAATAAATGGTAACTATTTTTAAAAAGGACTTTTGGATTGCAGCTTTGTTCCCAAACTTCAGGGAAACCAACAGCCCACAACAATCAGGGACCCAGGTAGACATATTCCATGTAATGGAGACCTCTGTGAAGGTTAAGTGAAAGAAAAGCTCTTGGTTAGGAGGGGTGGGGACATAATTAGGAAGAAGCTAAACCCAGACTGATGCCCAATATTTACTCTCAGCATCTCGTTTGAGGTCCATCTCAAAGTCCATCCACCACATTTGGAAACAGCTCTCACATTTAACTTTACAAGCAGCGTTGCTTCTATTTTCAACACAACCTTTTCCCCCAATTTTCTTCTTCTAAGATCTCTCCAGTCTTGCACCAGTAACCAAAATCGTACCGCTGCTACTCCAAGACTGAAGTGCATGCTTCATCTCTACATAATTTGGGAATTTCTCTCATATTTGCCAACACTTATGGCTTTGTCTCCTTTCAATCTTAGTCTTAGGCCCTCACTAGATTTACTAGGTATAATTCTACATTTGCTACTTCCTGGACATTATTGTCATGAATGCTACCCTATCAGTCGAACTCTCCTGGCATTTATCATTTGAGACAAAAAGAATTGTTTTCTCCCTTAACTAATTCTCTGCTTAGAACTAGAAAGTGAGGTGACCTTTTATTTTAATTTAATGCTTTCCATCCATCCATCCATCCATCCATCCATCCATCCATCCATCCATCCATCCATTCATCTGTTCATTTATTCATTTAACAAATATTTATTGATCACCAACTCTGTGTCAGGAATTGTCCCAGCCCCTGAAACAATAGTGGAGGGTCAGGCTGAGACAGTCCTTGGTTTAATGGAAATTGTAAGAGATTGGTTACAAAATCTGATCTCACTAAATGTGTAGACAGATATTTTTTGACTATTGCATATCTAAATGTGATTTATGCTTCCTTGATTTTTTTATTCCATTTCTTCCCCTTATATTGTGGAGGTGGCCAAGTGTTTATTAATATAAAGTACCTCATAATATAAAAGTAAACTTTTAGGAAAATCCATTTTGTTTAAATTTCCTGAGGCATAAATTTGGTAAGCAGCGTCTCTGTCATACGATTTAAGCAGCATGAAACCTGCAAAATCTCTCTCTTCATCACTTTACAAATGTGCCTCGACTAGAATGTGAGTTCTTTGAGGGCAGGGACTTTGTTTTGTGTAGACAGATATTTCACAGTTGTATTCCCAAGATATCAACATCAGCAGTGATGCATAGGAATCACTGCATATATTTTGTTATATAAATAAATAAATGAATGAACATATATCTGTTGCAAAAACAAAATAGCTGTTTTCTAAATTTTTATTCTGAATTATAGAAAATAATATATCACATATTATATTTTTTCTTCTAAGGACCATCATCCAAAGTATTGTTTCTATTAGCGACGTACATTCACAAGCCTTCCTCTCAAGACTTTAACCTGATTATAAGTATGAGTGGTTTGAGAGGCATGTGTGCAGGGGTGAGGTCCAGGGGCAGGTTTCCAGAGGCCTAAGGGGGAGGATGCTCTGCGGGGAAGTGATCACAATGTTCAGGCACCTGCCCTCTTATTTACCACTGGTTGGTCACTCTGGCAGAGAATGTTCACCTCTGCTTGGCATGTCAGGTATTGGGGTCACGACCTGAGAAATATTGATGTTTGGGAAGGTCACATTGTTGACTGCTTCCTCTCTCCTCCTCTCTTCTTGGTGTTTCAGGGCTGTTGAAGCCAATACACCAAGGACTGAGCAACGGCAGTGGCTGCTGCTTCCAGTGTTGGGCGACTCATGGACAATTTTTTCCAGGAGTTGGGTGTGGCTAGGGTGTTGTCACTAATGTATCCTAAAAGTGAAAGATCAAAGACACAGAACTTTTTTCATCTACTTTCCCTTTCATTTCAATGGTGATGATCTAGTTTTAAAACTAACAAAAGGTGACAACCTGAGTCTTTACATGCAGAATGGAAGCTGGATGTTTGGAAAGTGTTACAAGGGGGCATGCAAGAATGTAGAATCTCCTGGTGGAAAATGTCTGGACATATTCTGAGTACTTTCCCCTTCCTCCCACAAACCTTGATCAAAAACAAAGAGAAAATAAAACTTTTGTGATTCATTTCCAAGTATTTCTTTAAAGGAGTCTCTGTAGATGGTGAAGAGCCAGATCTATTAGTTCACTTTCAAGCTAATGCTCCCAAAGTATGATGTGATCTCACTGTGGTTTAAAAAAAATCCATTTAAAGGTATAGAAAAGAAGAATATCTATTGAATAGGATATTTAGAATGAAAAACTGGACACAAACTGTGCTGTCCACTTTGAAATCATACAAAAAGCAGTAATGTGAATGGCACTATATAGCAAAAAACTGACTGATATGCCTTCCCATTGAAGATAATGAAAATCCAACTGTGAGTGCTTCCTGGGGCCTCTTTGAAAATTCTGCATTTCCTCTGCACACCCTCAAGCACACTCATGTCTCATGACCTTATCTGACACTGTCCCCATCTTACAGGAAAAGCTGGAGCTCATCATTTATATGACATGACCATCTACCCCTTGCACCAGTGTACAGCTCAGCAAGTTATAGCTGGGACATTTTCTTACTGTTGCTGCTGAAACTATAGAGGATTAAAGATTTCCCAAAGTTCAATCTAGGTAGTCTCTTCTATAGGATTAATGAACTGAATTGCTTTCCTGGTATATTTGTTTCAGGAAAGAAAAACATCGATTTCGAATCCTAAAATCTGGAGGTAACATTTTATTTATGGTGCAGATAACATCACTGTTAACTTGTGCGAGTGTGTGTGTGTGTGAGCCATGGGTGTGTGAGTTTCACATGTTCACAGCTTATCCCATGAGAAATCTAAATGAAAATTTTAAAAAAACCTCTGTTTTTTCACAAACTATAATTACTTTAATTACAGGATAATTATATAAATAATGCATTTGAATGTAGGTTTCAGTTTTCTTTGTTTTCTAAATATTATCATCTTTCAGTGTTTTCAGACGTGTAAACAGGAAACATTTAAGTTTAGATGAAGAGCAGGTGAACTGCCTATGATCCAAGTAGAGACAATCAAAAGATGATTAGGCTATTGAAAACTGCCTAACTAGGTGCTAATTTTTAAGTGAGCAGGTGTACTTAGTCATTATAACTTTAAAATGAAAATATATTTGAATTAAAGCAAGCCCTCCCCCAACATTAAAATAACATTAGAGGTCTGGCTGCCAGTGACTCATTCCAGCAGAGGCAAAGAGGTGGAGATTCAGCTCCGAGGCAGTCTGTCACTCCAGAATGAGGAGCCGTTCAGGAGAAAATGCCAAGCTTTTAAAGAAATGTTCAAACAGTTTCACAGCACCTTACTGATTTTCTTAAAATATGGCCCAAACATCGGAACATGTTAAAAAGATTAATATTTTGATTCTTGTTGAAGGATGATTAACTTTGCACAGGAATCACACAAAGTAAGAAGCTTTTATAATTACTACGGGAAGAAATCAATCGATGTTTGTTAGTTTTTTCTTTCTCAATTCAGTTGTTTTTCTTGTTGCCATGAACATTCACCAACACACTTTTAGTTGCTCACATGGAATGCACAAAAACCTGATTCAAAGTCAAAAGGGGATGGCAAACCTGTGACTCAAGTGTGGACATTAGATTTCAAGGTGGTGTGACATACACAATACTTATTTAATTCACACATGGCTGCACCCCATACTGAAAGCCCAGTTTTCATAAAAAATTAATGCAACAACATAAACGTATATAGCATTTGGTATGGGGCTATTTTAGATCTATTAAAAACTATGGAAGAATGGAAACTGTTTCTAAGTATCCAGGTGATGTTCAGAACGTTTAGCAGTCTAATAAATTTGTCCTCAGCACACTAAATTATACTTCAGTGATTCGAGAGAGACAAAATGCTTGTGGAAAGATAAGATGCACAGCTACTAATTCAAACATATATTAAAAGAATCTGGGGCACACAATGCAATATACAGATCATGTGTCATAGAAATCCGCACTTGAAACTTATATAATCTTATTAATCAATGTCACCCCAATAAATTTAATAAATAACCAAATAAAAGAATGCTTTTTAGGGTTAAAAATAAAAGAATCTGGGTGAGCTCTATGTACACTATGTGAGTAGGTGTATGGCATGAGGTAGCCAACTACAGCTATGTATAGTGAGCCTGCAAATATTGCTAATGGTCTCATCTTGACTTTTCCACCCCATCAGTTCTCCATCATCCCTATGTATTTGCTTCAGCGTCAGGGTACCAGTAGGCTCCACTCTGCATGCTCTACAATGGGTTGCTCTACTGGTGCTCTCTTAATTGCTATATTTTGTTCTATAATAATATAGCCAGTTTTATGGAACTCTGTGCCCCATCCTCTTTTTTTGTCTTGTCACAAGAGGAATAAAGCAGAGTTACATTTGATTCTGTCTGTTTTGTGTGGGCATGTTACACTTGCAGAAAAGTGTTACTGGCAAATATTCCAGAATTCTAGTGAATTGTGTCCATCCGAAGTCATAGATAGTTTGCCTGTAGCTGCAGAAGAGAGGTTGCTGGAACAAGTAATGCTGGCGCCAGGAACTGCCATTTTCAATAAACTCAGAAAGAAGAGATAACTTGGAGGCTAAAGAAGATGAAGGTAATAGGCCAGCTCACACTAGGTTAGGAGAATCCCCCCCAGGCACCAAGACTGGTGTCAGCAATAGAGCAAAGGAAATCGCTCCCAAGGAGTTCCGCGGGTCTTGATATTAGTGTTAATGATTCTCCAAGTGGCACGAACCTACCCCTTTATGTTTATTCAGATACCACATCAAGTTATGTGCATCATGTGTGAACCTGTAGCGATTAATATAATTGACGTAATGCAGTTCCCGACCTCAATCAATGCTTGTGTGTTTCTGACACATCCAGGATTAACCTGTAACAGAACCTCGATGAATATGTGTTGTTTGAAACAATAAACAGCCATCCAACTCAAATTATCCTCTGTCTGTAGGGATTTGTATTCCTCCCTACTTTTGACTTCTCTCATCTCTGTCCCAAACCTTTGTGGAGAGAAGCTGAGAAATATGCTCTGGGCCTGTGTGAATGGGTGTCTATGCCTCCTAACAGAACGGAGTGAGTTAGAACCTCTGAGGAACACGAAGGGCAGAGGAAGTGATATTTCTGGGCCTAGTGTAAACTCCTCCTGAAAATATGCCACATCTCCAATAACAACTTTGAATAAGTTTTTAAGTAAATGCCTCATAACGACTGGCTAAGGACCTAATTTTGAATATACCACGGTCGAAATAGTCAATGCATGGCAGACGGGGTTATAGCTGACGTCAGAAATGCACAAATAAGTTAATTCATTTGTATCTCACAAATTTTTTTTATAATAAGATTTGGGATATCTTATAATAATGGACACAAATAAAACAAAATGTACAATGAAAAAAGAAGGTAGACCATGAGAGGAGAAAATTCAATTGGTGTTTATTATGCTTATAATCAGAAATTTAAATATCTAATTAGTCCTTCAAGAAAGGTAAATGTGTACCTGATTCCAAAGGAAAATGTCTTCACCAAGGCATGGACAAGAGTCATTTTAACAGAAATATTTCTTTCAACTGACCAAATAAAAGTTGAAGGAAAAAAGGAAGTAAAACTCAAGAAAGGCATGTCCACAGAAGGAAAACAAATATGGCCTAAGTTCATAGCTTCCTGTGGTCTTAGCTGATCTACTGATGGGACTTTAAAAATTGGTAACAGAGGATGCATACCTTTGTCTCTGGCCCATTCTCAGGTCCCCTCAATTTTTTTTTTATCATCTCTAATATATTCAGTAATTATTTTGAAATTTTCTATTAAAAAAAAAAGGCAGTGGGAAAATTGCATGACACAGTAGAAACAGCTTTGTTCTAGGTTTCACTTTAAGTTCAGCTTACTAGAGGCATGTTCCTGCCAGGTGATTCACCTCCTCTGAGCTTAAGTTTTATTGCTTCTCAGTTGCAGAGAGTTTGAGTGCCTGGCTTATTTCCTTATTAAATTGTCCATAAATGTCCAAGTGTTAAGAAATAAGCAAATGTTAAAATGTTCCCTTTTGTACCCACTTCCTTTTCCAGAGGCAAAGGCAATGTCAGGGATGTGTTTCAATACATACAAGACTCAAGTAAGATTCACGAATATATTTTTAAAGCCCTAATTTGAAGATTATCCTCTAAATTTAATGATGGGAATTAGGAGTCCCACTGACCCTACATCAACCCTATTGAGGAAAAGCAGGAGGAGAGAGAGACTAAACTAGACAATATGGGGACTTTAAGAAGGAAAAAGTGGAAGATGAGATGAGCCTGAGTGTAGATTGTCTCTGCATGGCCAGGGAGAGACAGGCTGCTTTTTCCTTTCTAAAATAGCAGCTAGTGCTTTGCATTGGGATGGGGGCAGTGACAACACCTTTGAAAAAACTAGTAAAGATTTAGAATTTTCACAAAGGAAGCTGAGCAGAGACAAACACAATTTTATTTCTCTTCTCCTTTGTTAAAGTTCACTTCTCTAAAAAACTGTCTCTCTGCCAATTCACAGCCACGATTCCCTCAAGACTCGACTCAAGGATTACTTTCTACCTTTTCCAATAGAACTAAACTCTTTGCTGCCAAACTATATATGTCTACAGATTAGACTGCATATCACATTTCAGTTTACAATTTCTACTCCAAAGATTAGAACCTTGCTTTATACCTTTTTTCATTCCTCCCATGGCTTGCAAATAGTGCTGAAACTAAACACAATTTAGTTGATTTGTCAGGGTCCATGACCTCTATGTAGAGTGTTTGCACATCTCAGTTTTTATGTATATGTGTATTCTACTTAGTCAACTAAAAAACCTATGAATTAGGTAAAACAAATCAGCATCATATAAAAGAGGAAGCCAAGATTCAGAGAGGTGGAGTCAACAGACAATAACACCCAGCTTGTTAGTAATAGAACAAGATTTGGGCCAATATCCAGAGACTCTCAAGCCTGTCTCTTTAAAATACAAAAGCCTCAGCTGTGATCAAACAAAGATCTTTGATATCAAAATGAAGAGTCATCATACTTCTGTTGAACTTAGCTATATTTGAATCCATGGAAGTTCTCCTGCACTTACTTGTTTTTGAATTTTGCCACTGCTTTTGCAGACACCCTGTTCTATGAAACTGGTAAAGTAGCTATTCAAGGCACTGGAGATAACTGGGGGTGAGCAAAAACCGTGCATGGGTCCTTGTAGAGCAGTGGTTTCTCTTTGTTTGTTTTGTTTCATTTATTTACAAACACTGTGAGTTATGGGCACTCTAAAAAGTATGACATGTTTCTGGCACAGCCTCTCTTGTCCCTTTTCACGCATGGCTCTTCTTAGACTCCAAGTCAAGCTATAATTAACAACCCAAGGAGCTTACTATAACCCTAAAACAACTCATTCGCAATAAATGAAGTTGCTCAAAATCTCCCAAGTACATACATAAAAGGAGAAAATCTTACACATACCTGCATTAGGCATGTTTATGCATTATTGACAAATAAAATTCATTTGGGAGTGACATGAATTCACTGGTGAACATTATGTTTCCACTGGGCATTTTTTGAGGTACTCAGAAAGAGTCCATTTTCCAACAGTGTTAATGTTGAAAACCATGGCAGCCACACCACAATAATGCCCACCGTTGTGATGTGTAATATAGATGTTAGTGCACATAATAGAAAGCATTCTTTGGGTATAATGCATTTTTGTTGCATACACGCTGACACCAAGCAGATACAAATGTGCTTTAATGTACAGCATTTCCCTGTAAAGGGCTACTGTAGACGCATCCTCCAGTATGTGTTTTGTATAAGGTTTGGTGAGCAGTTCGCTTTTAGTCGCTGCTTTCTGTACTCACTTTAGTATTCCTTTTAGCTCTAATTATAAACTGCACGGTTTTCTATTCCTTCCTTGCTGTTCTTTGTCATTGCTCCACTGCTCAGAGGCATTTAAACAGTGGAAGCTGTTTATAGTTCATTAAGCACTTTAAGCTGTTGTTCTAAAGTTTTATACCTTTTTTTGGCATTTTCCAAGTCATTTCCCTCTGCTGTCATATGAAATCATGCAACACAATTCAATAGACGACATCAGGTAGGCATATTTTGTGGATAATCAGCAGGGCGAACAGACGTAAATGTTGCAGAGGCTTTGGCTATCTCTTTTAAATTGTGCGTGGTATGGTATTTGGCATACAATGTTTAGATTTTTTAAAATGATCCTCTCTAATTCTTCTGAAAGTAGTAATTTTGCTTCTTAAATAAAACACTAGCCAAAGGGGAGTATTAACTCATATTGTGATAAGATACAACATAGGAAATGTGACTATTGGAAAGCTAAGTATTTTCTTATAATTTTCCACATTAGGAGGAGATAAATGACCCACTAGGATGGTATTACAGCTTAAAGAAAGAGATTTACCAGCATTAAGATAGCCATGGAATGTGCAGGAGACTATAGTCTGTCAAAGGGAGGCTCTCCGATTTCTCTTGGACTAGTCACACTGTGTCTGTCACTTCTCAGTGTTCTTCCAGAACAGGTCCTGCATCAACCACTGTGTTAGAAGACTACGCAGACCTGGCCAATTTAGAATCCCTTCCCCATCCTTCCATGAAACATGGAAGTGAGAGGTTAGAGATTTATTCTTTGCTATTCAGACCAGATGCAATATTGTCCCCTCATCATATTCGTTTATCAAGCAAAGACACAACACCACGTTGAGCAGGCTTAAGAAAACATGGTTCCGTATTGGACACAAAAGCAACTTACTGAGAACCAGGTTTAAAATGCTAGAGCAAAACAGAGAAATGGTGCAGAGTATAGGAGACTTTAGGCGGGCACTGACTTTCCTAACAATGATTGATTTGAGACTCTGGAGGGTGCCCTCTCTTGGAGGAAGATACCTTACTTTTGAGAGGGGAGGTTGGGGCCATTCTAAGGTACAGTTGTGCAGGTGACCTACAGTCAGCAGGCCCCTTTCAAATGTTTGCTCTTGCAATTGGATGAAAAGGGAGTCACTTTCCTTCTCATTCCCCACTCAGGAAAAATGTTTTCTTCTTGACCTTTCTTCACCCTTTCCCTCATTATTATACCAAATGATCTCATGAATCAAAATGATCACAAATCAATCAATAAGTAGACCTATAGTAGGAAATGGTATGTATATATAAAACAAAATAGCAAATCTCATTTTACAAATTGGACCTTGTAAACCCTAAGATTTCTGATCCAATATATAAAGGCGGTGACAAATAATAAACTCTTTGTGAGTATTGGCTCCCTTGATTTTAATTCATGCTAATGTGTACTAAATTAACTATACAGTTTGTTGACACTATGTGTATGTTGTATATATCAATGGAATAATTACCCAAAGCAAAAGATAATAATTTATATTAAAAATCACTATAGAATATAATTTTCAAGAATTTATTTTTCAGGAACTGGGCTATATTTCTGCACCTGTCACTTACATTTTTGCATTAAATCTTGTAAGTTTATCTCAGTATCTTTATATATAAAATGGGGAATGATATCTAACAACAATGATATGAGGTCAAATGAGTATTTTTTTAAGTATGAAAGTACATTGTTAACTATAAAATGTACATAAGTCAGTGATTTTCAATCCCTGTGCTATAAGAATGTTTACTTGACTACTTAGTAAGGGGCATTGACCTCTTTTCTCTTATATTGTCAAATAAAAAAATGACAACAGCCAGCACAACAGCAGCCATCCGGTATGAATGAATCAAAATTATACTTTTTTTTTTTTCCAGATCAGCACAAAAATATATTTTTTGGTGTGCTCCAGAATTTTAGTAATTAGTTGATGTGCCCTGAGATGAATAAGGGTGAAAATTGCTGACATAAATGTATGTTGTAATGCTTCTTGAAACTAGTAAACGTTTTCCCGTTGTGTTAGAAAGTTACTCAGAAATGAATTGAGAAGAAACACAGAAGACTTGTTTTAAGGACTAAAGCACGTCTAGCTGCTCATTGTGAATCTGAGCTGCCCTCTACGTCAGTCATGCGCCCACCCCTGCCACCAGCTCTGAGTCCTGATCCCAGCTGTGCTTCTGTCATTTTCCGTAGAACAGCTCACCTTCTGGCATATCCTACCATTTACTTACATTTTATGCTTATAATTTACTTTCTGCCTTTCCCTGCTAAAATGTAATCTGCCTGAGGGCAGGCACTGTTGCTTGTTTTACTTACAGATATATCACAAAAGCCTAACAGAGCACCCAGTGGGTATGCGGTGCTCAGTCAATACCTGTTAACTAAACAAATGGAAGGCTCAATATTCACCAGGGTTTGAAAGGTGGAGAGTTGTCCATGGAAAAGGCATGCCAGAAGAAGGAGTGTTTAAGAAAAGCTCTGAAGAACAGAAAACAATGCATCAGTTCTATTCAAACCTCAAGGTTTTCACACTTGGTTTTCCTTCTGATTGGCCCATTTTCTCGGGGGATGGGGGTGAGGGGTCCAAAAGTGGAGAGACAAAAACAGAGAAGAGAGACCTCTGGCCTGGAAGTTCAGCAGGCTGTGGGCTTGGGTGTCCAATGAGAGTTCATTCAAGGAGCATCTGTGCGACAGTGTCAAGCCCTAGACTGGGTGATACCAAGAATATTAAGACAAATAAGTTGAGACTCTAGTTCTTTGGAGAATCACAACTAATCTTCACTATCCCTTCCAAGAGTTATCCCCCCATTTCTGACACATCACAAAGCTCTCACCTAGTGTGGCCCAGTTGCCACTCTTGTCCTGCCTATCCCAGCACCTCACTCTCCATGGTCTATTCTCAAAACAACAGCCAGTAGTGTCAGTGAATTTCACTTTCTTGCTCAAAATTTTCTCATGTTTTCTCATTCCTCTCAGAATGAAAACCACAGGCCTTCCAGGGGAACATACGCTTGGAGTCACCAAGTCCAAGCCTCTTCCCAGCATCCTCTCCTGCTTCATCTTCAGTTCATACTGGCCTCTTTGCATTTCCTCAAATGTGTCAGTTCTGCTTGAACCTCAAGGTTTTCACACTTGCTTTTTCCTCTGATTAAAATGCTTTTCTCTGAAATAGTCACAGAGCTCCTTCCCTCCTTTTATACAATTTTCTGCTCAGCTGTCACTTAATCAGGAAATCTTGTGACCACTGACTATAAAATAGCATACCCTCTTTGTCCGTTTTAATGACTGTTATGACTGACATATAGCAGCTGCTCAATAAATATTTATCAAATGAATGAAGGTGCTACTAACAAAAATGCCAAAGTTGAAAATTATACAGCTAGCTTAAAGGAAGAATATGAACTAATTCTGTTAATTATTTAACGGAATATTTTAAGTGAGGAAGGACAGAGATAAGAATTATTCAACAGATGGTGTTGTGAGAGCTAAACAATAATTTAGAAAAATAGTATGGAAATTTCCACTTTGTAGTATATCATTTAAGGTTCTTGGCATTAAAAAATGGACACCACTCTGGATCTTACTGGGAGGATATTGGTGATCAGAATCACTAGGAGACAGTGCTGTCAAATGAAGAATGGGAGGGGATCAGGGCTTTCTTAGGATGCCATGAAGTAGGACACGGGAAACAGGCTCTCACTGGGAACACCACCTGGTCAGAACCTGTTCACTCTTGACCTTGGATGTTTGATAATAATATGGAAGGTGTGTGATCTTTTCAAGAGGAGAAACTAGTAAAAATAAATTTACATTAAAATGAGAAATGTGACTATTTGGGGCTACTGAGAATTATGGGGAATTTTTATTTTCTTTAGATTTCTTATACTTAGTTCTGAAGTTTTCTACAATAAGCACATGTCATTTTCTATAATGTCATATAACTATTATAAGAGGAAATTTCCCTTTGAAGCAAATTGTTATGTTTATTATTGATATGTTGTGGAAGATGTGGTTTATTATTTTATTGTTTCTCTTTGAGGAATCCTGGAAGAAAATGCAGCCTGACTTTAGTTATAAAAATTTATGGCTTGTCTGAGTGTTTGGTCAGTTTTTATCTCAAAGATAGTGTCCATATATCCTTGAGTATGTCAGCTACTGAAAGCCTTGCATTTCAATATAATAATAAAGAACCGAAACAACATAAATATTCAAAAATAGAGGGCTGCTTACACCAACCATATGCCATATAATACATGCATGTATGTATGTTTGTATGTAGGTAAAAAAGATCTGAAGGCTGTACAACAAACTGTCACGTGCATCTCCCCATACAGAGCGTGGGTGGTGATAACAGAGGGAAATATTTTTGTTAGTTAAATATCTCACAGTGAGCAAGCATTGTATTTTAATTACAAATTTTATAGATGGAAATAAAGTCAGAAAATATACACGAAAATGTGAAAAAATGCAAAGATATTCAAAGTGCTTTAAATTCGAGTTTCAAAATGATGCATATTGCGAAATGTCACATACAAGCATTAAATAAAGCCTATATGAAAGTAGCTCAAGTTGGCAAAAATGGTTACCACTGGTCGGCATGATTCTAAAGGAATTTTATTTGATTTCATTTCCTTCTGTCTGTTTAATAAACATGCTCCAATGACCATGTCTTTTTCTAATAATAAAGCCAGCTTTTCTAAATCAAGTATCAAAGAAAAATATATTAAGTTTTGCATCTAAAACATAATAAAAATTAAAATTTATAAAACTTGGAAACTTTTATTACAGAAAGAGTTCACAAAATAGAAGTACCTACCCAAAGATCTCAGTAGATAAATTGTCAAAGACCACAAAAAGGCAATCTATTTTGAGGACAAATAGCTAGGGATAACACATGGAAAGAAATATTTATTGATTAACAAAATGCAAATTAAAATGAAGTAACTCTTTATAGAGTAAATTAGCTGAAATTGTAAATTATACCCAGTACTTTTGAAGGAACAGTAAAACTGCAACCCTCAAACATTTCTAGCTGCACTCATTCATTGAATGGACATTTGTACAGAACCTAAATTCTGAAAACAGAATGTTCTAGTGCAAATCACATCCCTCCACTTTCTCATTTCATACCCTGGGCATATGGTTTAATCTCAACCTCGTTGTAAAATGAGGATAATAACAGTACCTCCTGATATGGCCTATTGAGAGGATTTAATGATTCAATACCCATAAATCTTTTAGAATAGTAAACATTTAATAAATATTCACTATTAATTATTTACTATATATCAGCCAGGATTTCAACAGGAAATAGATGCATTTAAATGATCATAATTCGAGGGAGATGTTTCAAAAGAACTATGCACAGAGGTGTGTGCAGAGTGAAGGGAAACCACAAGGGGCAGTTGAGGCTAACAAGAGTGGGCTGTTATTACCCCTAGTCCCGAGGGATGGTGCACAGGAGGAATTACTGAAACGCAGGACAATTATATAAGGAAGGAGTCCTGGAGAGAAGTGACCTTCTGTCAAGGATACCAACAGCCTGAGGCAATCTGTTAAGTAGGAGCTAGGGAAGATATGTGCCTGGACTTTATATTTCTCTCTTTTGATGCAGTCCATGTGGTTCCACATTCAGGGGCAGAGAACGGTGCAAAAGGAGGAAGAGTGGATCTGGAGCATATCTGGCATGGGTTATGTCCTAGGAGCTCTTTGAGAAAGAGGCACATGTAGGTTATGAAGGGCTGTAAAATCCCACCAGGCACTTCTGCCTTCTCCAAGGACTCTTTGGGGAAGTAAATATGTTCCTTTCCTTTTCCTTGTAGAGCACCTCTACCAGTCTTCTTAAATCCTAGGGGCCAGTGGAACACAGGTCCCGGAGCTCTACTCTCTGCAAAGCATCATTAAAGTATTCAAGTAGAGGCTCTTTCTGGGGGCTGGTTGTTTTAATGCTGCTGGTTAGCTATAACTAGGCTGGGACTGGGATATTTTGATCAGGTGGATGAGGGCAGCCCACAGAACATTAGAGGAAAATTTGATGCGGTTGTAAGCCCTAAATAGGATAGAAGTGACTATGATGGGGCAAAGACCTCATCACCAAGGAGCAATCATTCCCTGGTTGATTCCTGATTATTGACCAGCGATCAATTATGGTTGTTTATCAATGGTTCCCTTCTACCAGATTGAACCACACTCTTGTCAGAAGCAGATTTCAGGCCCTAAAAGTACAAACAAAGAGTACAGAAAGCTAAAAAAAATAGTGCTATATTAAGCATATTAGTGAATATTCAATTAAAATATATTTAATAAAAAGATGGACTCAAACATATAAGTATTCTATGGCTATAATCACTGAACAAATTAAAAAAATAATTCAAACTCACCAGTGTACTTAAAGTTTTTGTTTGTTTGCCCATGTGCTAAAAAATGGACTCAAAATCCAATGAGGAGCAGGTGCATTCAACTACAGTTGAACTTTCTCTCAGCCATTATATAAAAGTGCCACCACTTCCTTCATAAAAGCTCTCAGATTTAAAATATAACAGAACATGATAACAGTGAAAATGACAAATCTCCAGCTTCTTCTCATTTTCACCCCAGGATGCTTTTGGTCCCTGCTCTCATCTCTTCCCTTCTTTCTCCCTATTGTCTGCTTTTGGCAGCTCCTCTTCTTCTTTCTCTCTCTGGGTCTTCGTTCAGATTGGCTTCAGGAAATGAAAGGAAAGAAGCAGCCTGATGGTAGGTCTCCCTCGTCCCTGTGTCATTTCATATTCCTCTCACTGGGACACTGTTATACAGAAATAGCCGAGGAGATTCACCCTCGTTGTGAAGACTCTAATGCTCAGCCTTGTGAGTGAAGTAAAGGAGAGGAAATACAGATCACTTGATAACACCCATAACAAAGTCAGAGATAAACAACGTGCTATGATCATCCGTAGTCCAAGTTCTTTTCTCTGGATCTCCTGAGAAATGACTCCTTTTTCCCCCCCGTTAATTCTAAATTCCAACAATCCAGGATAAAAGACAAAAATAAATCACTTTCATCTTACCGATAGGTGGGAAAATATTACTGGCCTCACTTTGTAAATAATGCTTTTATTTAGATTTACTACTGCTTCTTATATTTCTAAATAATCATCATTATGTGGTTATATTTATTGAAGTAGATTATCAAAATGCATAACACAGTCTTTCCATTAACTCTTTCACATTAATGAGTTGCTATTTAGTAAATTACTATTTCCCAGCACTAAAAGGAACGAAGGCAGTGGCCTGAATGATTTTCCAAAGTGCCTATTAATAAACACCCAAGGCATATATTAAAATACTAGAACGCAAAGGTCTTTGGAAAGCACATAAGCATGTGGACTGGGTTGTTAGAATTGTGCATTAACGCTTTCATGACTATAGCATAGTGCTCAATAAATTCCTCTTCTGGTTTGTTTATCATTCTAATTTTTGCTATATTTCAATTTGTGGCAATTTTTTCTCAGTAGTCTTTGACTGCCTAAAAGCTTTCTGTCTTGGTCGGCTGCCCATTTCCTGGTCCTTTAGCTAGAAAAAGCGGGCTTTTCTTGCAACCTTTTTGTGTCTGTACATGTTGGCATTTCTAGGTTGCAGCTTCTCCAGTTCCTAGTGTGAGGCAAGAAGGAAATCCAGAGAACTTGCCACCATGTCATTCCTCTGGGCCTGAGGTCCCTGGCTGGTCTGCTCTCTTCTTTCCACTTTGCAGAATCCTCTTTTGTTTGTTTTATAGATAATGTCTGGTGTTTTTAGTTCTACTTAGTAGAAGGAATAGTGAAAATCATGTCTACTTCATCATCCTAGAAAAGGAAGTCTCCAGATTTTATTTTTTAAAGATGCCTCTTCTGGTAGTGATTTTCAGATGTTTTCCCCAAAGGCAATCTTATACAAAAAGTCAAGTTTAGAATGAGAGGAAAACTGGAATTATTTGAAAAAAAGATGTTTCAAGTTCCATAGTTGCGTTCCTTAATACTCCTGCAGTGAAGCACGAGTGAAAGGTGCTGGATGCAGCATAGTATTGTCCTGAATCTTGGCCTTTGTCTACGGCTAACATGAGGATGAGAGTAACACTACGAACGTTATCCGGTCAGCTAACAAGGAGACACTAGCTGCTGTTACTCTTCTCTCCTTGCACCTTACAGGATACATTCTCTTTGATGAAAAATATAATTTCTTACCACTTGATAAATGAAATTGTCAAGGCTGACAATGCCAATCTCTTTAACAAAGATAACAAGCACCATCCATTGAAGAAATATACTATTTACTGTGTGCCCAGCATAATAGGAACTAGGAGGGGCTAGTTACATAATTTGTGGGTGCAAGTGAAAAATAAAAGTGTGGAGTTGCTTATTCAAAAAGCAGGAAAAATGCCATTAAACGTACTAATAGAACTCCTTTTCCTCACTTCCGTTCTTGCCCTGTCTTGGTGTATTGTATTTGCTGTTTAATGTGGCACTCCCTCAGGCAACGGAATACTGCGCTTCCTGGGATACTCCTCCTCCTGGGCTGCTCCTCTTCCTACAGGCTCCTTGTCACAGCCCAGAACTGACAGGCCACTATGGGGCATTTTTTAAAATATTGGTTAGCAGAAAACGTTTATTTACAGAAGTGGGGAAAATGTGGTAAGGGCCCTCCAGCCAGGGGGCAATCAGTAGAGATGAAAAATAGATTCCCCAAACCAGGTCCTAGGGAGAGCTTAGGATCAAGGAGAGAGAGAGAGAGAGAGAGAAAGAGAGAGAGAGAATGTGTGTGTGGTGTGGGGAGGATGCTGCCCTGAACCTAGAGAAAAGAAAGCATGGTGCCTGTGATTCCCAAGGTGGGAACTGGCCTTAAATCCTGAAGTTAGAAGAAAACATGAAGGAATCTGAAGGCAGTGTGTGTGTGTGTGACCCCAAGGAGGCACAGTGCAGTGGAGACTGCTCAGGACTCGTCCTCCAACAAATTCCATCACTGCTATGGAACTGGGCACCATTTCCACTGTTATCAGAGGCAGCTTGCCCAGGCCCAGCAAGCTGGGCCACAGGCCCTCGACCTTGACTGCCCTCTGCTCCAGGATCTGGCATCTCCTCCTCACTCAGACTCCGTCAGCAAGGCCACCAGTTCCTTCTGTTCTCTGTGTAGAGCCTGCCAGGCCTCCTGCTGTGTCTGGCTCTACAGCTGCAACTCCCCACCTGTCTGTGCCCAGTCAGGACGGCATCTGCCAGCTGCCTGTTCTTGGCCTCCTGTTTCTGCACATGGAGATTCAGGGCATCCCGTTGCTACAGGAAATAAGACACCATGGCTCTGTACAGGTCTTTCTCCATAGTTTCACTCGGGTGCCAAGCTGGCTCCTTAAGATCTTTGCCTTCTTGCACAATTGTGTTCATGGCATTCAAGACAGCTTCCAGGTTCTCCTCTGCTTTTCTACCTGGGCACTCTTGGTACCCACTCAGGTGTGGATGAGAAGCTTAGTAGTCATCCATAAATATGCCATGGTGTTTCTAGCCTTGGACAGGGACAGCTGCCCTCATGCCCTGCCCCAAACACAGAACACCATACATCTAATCCCAACTCTTCCTAAATACAGGTACCCACCAGGGTGGAGGGCAGCAAAGGTTGTTGGACACAGACATCAAGGGAGAGGTTCAATAGCATCCAGGGTAGTAGGGATGGGACACTGGACAGTCAAGGACCCATGTCAGGGAGGCAGGAGGCCAGATCACATGTGAGCCAAGGATCCAAGCATGCCTTACATGCTCCATTGTCCCATAGGACTTTAATTATAAATCGCAAATCAATTCCAAGACAAAATCTCTAAGACTTTTAAGATGCCAACCACAGACCATTAGACCCCCCTCAGCCCAGCCTCCTGTGTGTCTACTCTGGTCTCCTGCAGTGAAGCTGGCCCGGGCACTAGGGACACAATGGCCCAATGCCTTGAAATTCCTTTAACGACTTCAAAGAAACTGGTTTAAAGTGTATAACTTTATTCTTATAAGCATGTAGTTCATCTCTTTTGTTAACACACAAGGAATCTGACTATTTTTTAACTAAATTGTAGTGTTGTTTTGACATTTGGAAGACATTAACACTTTCAAGTGGCTTTGATGAGATGAGTCTGTTGACTTTCTTTTCTTCATCATATCTTGAGATTATGGTAAAGACACATTTCACTCTCATAAATTTCTTAGCGATCTCATTATTATTCTGTAAT
This sequence comes from Miniopterus natalensis, assembly GCF_054644295.1. Classification (NCBI taxonomy): domain Eukaryota; kingdom Metazoa; phylum Chordata; class Mammalia; order Chiroptera; family Miniopteridae; genus Miniopterus; species Miniopterus natalensis. The sequence goes on from NC_142096.1 coordinate 22,518,774, forward strand.
TACGTCTTCAAGACAGAAACAAAATCCCATGACTCAATAGGGACTGTTTTATTTCATCTAGAACAAAGAAGCAATAGCATATTTATTGCCATTGGGGAACTGAAAATCCTCAAATGGCTCTCATAAACATCCTTATTCCATTTTTCCACTTTGTTTAAGTAGGTTTTTTTTGTTTTGTCTTTTTTACCTCCAATGATATTCAGCATTAATTAATTCTGTGGGCTGACTCTGTATGCCCATCAATTGACATGAATGTCTAACAGAATTAGATAAATTGGACTGGCTTCTAATTTCTGATTTTCTTGCAAAATATATGTTTAAATGTTCAGTTAAATTAATAAAGGTCAAAGTGCAGATTTTATAGTAGGCTGGTATTTGGGTGTGAATTCTAATAATAGTGTAAATAATGTCAATGTTAATATGATAATTTTTATTGAATACTGTTCCTGTGTCAGACGATATGTTATAGGATTTATGTATCCTTATCATATTTAATATTTATGTATAGTTTTTCAATGTTGCAAAGTAGGGATTATTGTTTCCATTTTGCAGATGAGGAAATTGAGAAGCGCAGTGGAATTTTGTAGTCTCTCAAAAATGTCTTCTCTTTCAAAGAAAGAAATGTCCTTATAACTACACATTTGTGAAAAAATTAAAATCTTGTTTTTTAACGTCCATGATTTTCATGGATGACTGGTGGGCATAGATTACTCATTATTTGCTGTTGTTTGGTGTTTTGTTTGTTTATATATTTAGCCATTGCAATATATAAAAATACCTCATATCAAGAATAAAGTTAATTTAGAGAAACATTTGAACAAACTGGCTTAAGATATTCATTTACTTGTTCTAGAAATAATAAAATTTGACCAATTTTGGTAAACAGAATTGTCTATCTTGGAACTTTGCATGGAGAGTTAGTCACTGAGGACAAAAAGATTCTGTGATAACCGGATTCTTTAAAGATGTCCTTTGGCACAGACCTCAAAGACACATAGCAATAAGGCCATGGAGTAGGTTAGGTTATTTTTAACGTTTACATCACCAAGTTAATTCGGCATTTGCCTTTTGTTCTCCTTGTTCCAGTACTTCTATGAACTCTGACCAATTACACAACTTTTATGTGGAACTTACCTGGAATGTTACTTTGAACCTCTAGAAATAATAGACCTGGGATTTCCACATAGTATCATTTTCCCTAAGTGATTAGAATGGATTTGAGATATTTCCTTACTTATTAATTTGATATATCTAACCTCATCATTCTTCAATATTTGGAAAATGTTTTGAATCAAATGTATTTGAAGGAATTTACTTATATTGTTTCCCTCTCTTACAAAGATGTTATTTATAAGACTTGAAGAAAAAAAAAAGAACATAATAAAAACCTGATGATTTTTAGTACTATCTATATTTTCTATATTGAAAGGCAGTTTTGTTTATGGTTAAGCAGTACAGACTCTGGAATGATCTTGTCTCATTTTGAATTTCCATTCTGTCTAATTTGCTGTTAAACATTGAGAAAGTTATTTAAATCCTTTGGTCTCAAAGTCGTCATCATTACCATATTCAGTGTTAAGGACAGTGCCTGGTAAACTTTATTAAGCATTAACTACTAACATTGTTTGATTCATATTATTGTTAAAGTTGAAAGCAGCTTCCTAGAGCATGCACTCTGAGAGTTGACCCTCGGTATAGAGACAGGGAAATGAGGCTTCCAAATGTTTTCATGAGCTGTCTCAGAGTCTGTCAACACAAACACTAAATACATAGCCTAATGCTTAGGCAAGATCTTTTTCCTTTACTCAATGTGTGAATAATGAATGTTTTTTCCGTTTACAAGGTTTTCAGTAATTTTAGGCCCTTTTTGAGTTGCTCATACTTTCATGTGTGATTATTTAAATCCTCTGTATAAAGCATCCTTCCTCCCAGGATTGTTCTGGTTGCTTCGTAACGCTACCTTCAGGATTCAGCTTACCCTCCAACTCCTTATTTGAAAAGTCTTCATTGAACAAAATCCCGGCTCTCACCTGAGAGGTATTGATTGGGTTATACCTCCTTCTAATTGCTTTTTTAGAACCCTGTGTTTAATAAAATTTTCCCACTGGATGTATTTGCTGAATTTCTTATTATTATGAGCTCTTTGGAGCAGAAACTGTGTCTTCTACATTAGGGTGCCTTTCATTTACTTATTTTTCATTTTTCAATTACAGTTGACATTCAATATTATTTTATATTAGTTTCAGGTGTACAGCATAGGGGTTAGATATTTATATAATTTACCAAGTGATCCCCCAATAAGTCTAGTGTCCACCTGGCATCATATATAGTTATTACAGTATTATTTATTATATTCCCTGTGGTGTACTTTACAACCCCGTGACTGTTTTCTAACTGTTTCATCTGTTCATTTATTTTGTTCTTTAGATTCCACATATAAGTGAAATCATATGATATTTGTCTTTCTCTGACTGACTTATTTCACTTAGCATAATACCCTCTAGGTCCATCCATAATGTTCTAAATGGTGGTATTTCGTTGTTTTTTATGTAGAATTCTGTTCACTATTTGATGGGCCTGCAGTTGGGGACTAAAATAAACCATTGGTCAGCTGCCCTCCAACACACCCTCTGTAAACCCTACCCTCCTCTTTTCCTCCTCAGTAAATTTCAGAACCACTTGATTGGTATATAATTTATTTAAAACTTCTTTTGCTGATGATCAGTGTTCCGCACTGTAACTTCCCAAAGTATTTTCCATGAAAGATAATGAGACATTTTGTGAAACAAAAATAGTAGCATAGAATATGTACTAATAACAAGTCTATGAAAAAAATTTTCATGTTTATCTATGGTCAGGAAATGCACATGGCATTGTCCCTTCTTAGACATTATGATGTGCTATGACATTAAAAGACCCATGAAGATTTGTAGTTAACAAGAAACAAACAAAATTGTTTACATGACATGTTTCATCATATTTGCCTCAAATTATTTGATTACAGAGCCTTAGACGTGGTGTCTCATGGTTCTTGCAGGCTTTGGTTCTCACCTGGGAAGTCATGGGCTTTGCTGAAGCAACAACTGCAGTATGCTAGCAACTGCCACTGTCTACACAGAAGACTGTACTGATGCTCCAATTGGAGGGTTTTTGCTTTTTGTTTCTCTTTTGTCAATTTGTCCTCTTATTTCCAATAACATGGGGCATTATTCTGATTGATTCTTAACAACGTTTTTAAAGAAAAGACACTAAAAATATGTATGATACTATAAAGCACAGTATTACCAAGAATATTACAGCTCATTTTTCTGAGTCTTGGCATACCTTCCTATAAGCTTCTTACTATTTACTTTTCATAATGAACTAATTAACTGCACTTTATTTGGGTGTTAACAGAGTTTGTAGTCATTTTTATTACTAATTTTTCTTTGATTAATAATTCTTAATATGTTTCTTATAGATAGCCAGAACAACTGGAAGACATGTTCCAGCTCATGTAACCCTTGGATATTTAATTTAATTTTGGTAGTCAAGGAACAGTGTTTTTGTGGTTCAATGTGTTTACATTATAGGGTACTTTACATTTAATATATTTGTCATTTTTTCCTTGTATTTTTATTAAACTTTCTGCATATTTTTTCATTCTTTTCTGACTGACAGATTGGCTTATTTCTTTAATACATATTTCCTTTCCTAATATTACCTGTAATTCAATAGTCAGAGAAAGTAGAAATTTGTTTGTACCACATTTTCAAAGGAAAATGTTTTCTTTTATCTTTTCTTTTTCTTTTTTTTTTTACTTAGATTTCCAGATTCTTAAGCCCTAACTGCAAAGTGTTTTCTTCAAGCTGAATTTTATTCCTGAGCTAAAAGATGCCGCAGTGTTTGCCGAGTGACTCGTTTACAAGGGGTGGAGAATAAAAACCCACATTTCAAAGATAAAAATGATGGTGTTACTTTCTTGATGATGACAGGAGCCTAGATCAACACAAGGTCATTTCCAAACCCCTCTCTTTGGTTGCAGGCATTATTCCTGTCACTCAAACACAGGTCAGTCTTCTCAAGTAGAGAGTTTGTCCCATTCTGGTTTTCTTCCTCAGTTTCTTGTTGACTTGACAGATGCTTATGTTTTATGAAGAATTAGCAGAATTTTGAAATTAAAATTTGACTGTGGTGACTGTACAAATTAATTGATGCCTTTAAGGAAAAATATCTTTTTGTATAGTTCCCAATCCGTTAGTTGATCCTATCTAGAGAGGCTACCTTGAATCTAGAACTTACCCTGTCCTGAACAGTGTAGATTAGAACTCATTGAGCTGGATCTTCCTCCTTCTAGAATAAATGTGTCTTCTGCATGTGTAAAGCTCCAAAAGCTGCTGCTGGCTTGGTGCTTTCCTGGTGAGAATGAACTCTTCCCTTATTGACTAGGCGTGAGCCTGACTGTATGCATCTGGTCTAGGGGTTCACCCCGGGCTTGCCATATTTTCTCATTGTCATTCTGAGGGTGACACAGTCCTCTCCTCAGACATGAGGAAGAAAATGAGATGACTCAAAGTTATCTACATCTCCAGGTCATGACGGGGAGACACAGGGAAGTTAAAAGCCCTGTTTAATCTACCCAACAGTCACAGATGGTACCATGAAAAGTACATTATCTTGGCTTATCCTAAATCTGGGCTGGAGATGTAAATGCTCAGTCTCATGAATGAACTTTGTTTCTTGGTTAGGTCGCTCCTCATCATCAGCCTTATAAAAAAATTCTGCTTGGATAGTTGAGGTACAGTTTTCTTGTTTCTGCCTGTGCCCTTGAATGCTGCTCATGTTCTCACCATAGGAAAGCTTTTCCTTTATGATTCATATTTTCCCCTTCTTCAATTGTTATCCCAAATTTTCTTCCTTTTTAAAACCTTCCTGGCTTGTTCCAATATCTGATTATATTTTACTCCTCAGGTGGATTTTTATACATGACTTATGCCCCAATTTTGTTGTGAACCTCATGTTTTGATTTACCCAGCCAAGCCCCCTCTTTTCTAGATTATAAACACTCAAAGATCACATCTTTCTTTTTCCTTGAAATTCTTTAAGGTGCTTATTGGGGCAGGAGGTCTGGTTTTCTCTCCTTCTTTGCTGCACAAAAAGGATGGACCACAACTATTTTCCTTCCAGGAAGTTTTTACAAAGGAGGGTGAGTTTTTCCGTGATTTGTACTCTGGGTTTAATGGTCCACTAAAGTCTATTAAGTAATAATAGGAGGAAAAGTAGATCCTAAAGGAAGGTAGAAGGGGATAAGCCAGGATGAGAGAAAGATTTCCCTGAGACTACAGAGACGATCTAGAAAAGTGAACCAGGGAAGGGGAAGGTTTGCGGAAGGGGAGCCTAGGAGACTGGGGGCAGATAGCAGGAAGCAACAAGGGGAAGCTCAGGCACAGCTGAGAAAGGACTTAGTAAAGGACCCAGGAGAGGCCTAGTTCCAGGCCCCACAAGACACCAAAGCTGAATCATAGGTCACTTCTCATGCCAACCTTCCCTGGAGTTGGCATCTCTCCTTTCCTCTGCTCTGGGACTACAAATATGGCACTTCGGGTGCTTGGTGAGCTTACCTGCAACACTCAGCACCTCACCAGCTCCCTTCCTTCTGTGCCTGCTACCTTGTTGGGCCGCTGGTATCCATCTGTACAGGATAGAGTTTTGGCATAAGGTATCTCTAGGTCCTCTCTGAAGTTTTGTCTTCAGCACAGATTTCTCTTCTGATTTCAACTTCCCATTTTATATCTACTCAAGGGTCATGGACATCACAAACTCAATAACTCAATCCATCTTAAAGCTAGCTTCTGATTTTCCTCATCTTAATACATAGCACTTTTTTTATCCACCCAGAAGTTATACCAGACAGACTCAAATTATGTAAAGAGGGTTTAATAAAGAACTATGTACAAAGGCGAGGATGAAGTTTTAAGAAATGACTAAGTCATATTGCAGTAAGAACCCAGGATCTATTCCTGGGCCTGAAGGGGAACAGAAAAGAGTGGTTACTGAAATCTGAGGCAGGGAGGGCTGCGTGGGAAGGATCTGACAGGCTCTGCGACTTTTTCAGTGGCTGTGGGCAGCTTCAGCACAGTGTGCGGGTACAGGTTGGATACAATACCTCAAAGTCAGTCTGCTCTGTCCCTCAGAACTCCTGCCCTGTTCCTGAAGCCATAAAGCAAAGAGATGTAATCCTAGAGGGTGAGGGAAGAGTGGGGAAGGGTAAAGATTGAATCATGATAGACAAAGAAAGAAATAGAGCAAAAACACAAGCATTTTCTTGACTCATATCTACTATTTCACATCAATAACCTCCTCATAGAGAGTGTTCTAGCATGCCCTTAAAGTGAAAACAAATAAATGAAAAGGTAGGGAGTGGAGCAAAGACAAAGTGAAAATCAGGGAAGAGACTAGGCCTAAGAATCCTGGACTGGGACAGTGGCTAATGATCTCCCCATTGCTTTTGTCCAATGCTGCACACAGGGGACCACATAAGTGTTTGTTGACTGCCTTCAACTCTCAACCACTCAGAAGGTGACATTTTTTCTGGCTTGTTCAGCTCAGTGAGAGCATGAAGTGCCTCTTGAAGAATGGCTCTGCTGTTCTCACTCACACACTGACATGTAATCAAATGTTTTACTTAGGTTCCATTATCTTTTCATCAAAATGTTTCAAAAAAAATATGATTGACACCACCAAGTTGATTCTGTTGAGGACAAACAATCTTCAAAGCAGAGTTTTCTCTTCCTGATCTGGTTCAATAGCTTGCAATATTAAATTCATAAATTGAATTACTTCCACCTCTGACTGATTTTTCTTGAAAGCAAATGTTATTCTCTTTCTTTTTGCATAATCAATCATGGATTAAAGTAGGCAACACAGGTCATTTGGTACAGATCAATTTCTCTATAAAACCACAAAAGGGAAGGTCAGAAAGAAGACGGTGAATGCTTTCTGGATTCCCAAAATAAAAGCCTTGCAAAAAAAGTCTTAAACCACTTCTTCCTTTGGCTCCCAGAAAACTTCACTTTCCTCTCTTACTAAATTATTTGGGGGTTTTAAGCCTTATCGTCACTACAACTTCACGATCCTCTCTTCAATAGATGGAGACTAAATTCCCTTCCTTTAAATATGGGCTGGGCTCAGTGATACTTATAACACTAGAATTGGCAAAAGTGAGACCTCTTATGTGACTTCCAAGGACCATCATAAAAGACTGGCTCTTTCTTTCTTGGGACACAAACATTTGGAGCCCTGAGATGCAATGTGAGAAGTCTGGCTATACTGAAGTTGTCATGCCGGGAAGACCACCTAAATATAGAGACAAACCAGGGGAGCCTGAGCTGTTCTAGCCTCCAGCTCTTTGAGTACCAGGTCAGGGAGCGAGGAGCCTCTGAGATGATTCCAGCCTCATCAGTGTCTGACTGCAACCTCGTGAGAGACCCTGACCAAGTAACATCTGTTGAGTTCTGTTAACCCTCAGAACCATGAGACATAGTTTTAGTAAATGACTGTTTTTGTTTTACTACATTAATTTTGGGGTAGTTTGTTACATAGCAACAGAACCCAAAGCCTTGGTGTCTCTCCTAAACTCCAAATAATGGATGCCCCTTGTCCAAGTCTGGGCTTTCTTCTCTTATCTATTATACTCTTTCCCTCGGTGATCTCATGCTCCCTATTATTTTTAGTAACATTTATATGTTGTGATAGTTAATTTTATGTGTCAACTCGACTGGGCCATGGGGTGTTCAGACATTATTCTGGGTGTGTCTGTGAGAATATTTTTGCATGAAATTAACATTTCAATTAGGAGACTAAGTAAAGCAGATTGTCCTCCCTAATGTGAGTGGGCCTCATCCAATCAGTTGAAGGCCTGACTAGAACAAACAGGCTGAGTAAACAGAGCTCCTTCTGTCTTACTTCATGAACAGGAACATTGGTCTTTTCTGACCTTCAGACTTGGACTGAAACATTGGCTTTTCTTGTGTCTTGAAACTGCCAGCTTTCATGCTGGAACTTATACCATTGGCTCTCCTGAGTCTCCAGAATACTTACTGCAGGTCTTTGGACTTCTCTGCTTCCAAAATCATGTCATCCATCCTATTCTTTATGATAAACCTCTTTCTCTTTCTATACATGTACATCTTATTGGTTCTGTCTTTCCTGACCAACAATACATGTGTCACCTCTGAATTTTTTATCTTTAGCAAAGATTTATTTTCTGAGTTTCAAGTTCATATTTGCATATCTGCTCAAGTGTTATGAGCATCACAAAAGTTAAACATCCCCAAAATGACCCTTGATCTTCCTCATCTTATTAAAAGACAGCTTTCTCTATCTAGTTGTTTAAACCCTAAACCCAGAAGTTATTCTAGAAAAACCCTTGTTCTTTATGTGTCCAAACCAATGCATCAGCAAGTCCAAGCAATTATTTTTCTATATAATGGTACATCTAAATTATTTTGGTTTCCTCTGCTAACCCTCTAGTCCAAGCAACAGTTCTCTATCACATAAACTAAAACAACAGTTTCTCAATATTTGCTTTGCTTTTCATCTCACCAACTCCATTGCTCCCCCTCTACAATCTATTCTTCACACACTAGCCAGACTAATTTTTAAAAGCATAAATCATACAACTTTACCTCCCTGTTTAAGAATGTTAAATTGGGACTAAATTCCAGTCTCTCACTGGATCTCTGAGGCCCTGCATGACTGACCTGGATTTCCTGTCCTACTTCATCTTGACTCGCTTTACTCCTTGCTCGCCAGGTCTCTGCTCTTAGTTCCTCAGGAATTCACACACTTTCTAGAAAGTCTTTTGCTTATGCTGTTATTTCTGTGCCGAAACCTGCTCCCCCTCCTTCTGGCCCTACCCTTATCCTTAAAATTATTTCTCGTCTTAGTTATCTCTCATTCGTCTCTCGGGTTTCAGTTTAAATGCCACTTTCTCAAGTAGCATCTCTGACATTCACCTCCAATATGATCTTGGTGTTTTACAGTGGCCTCCTTTAAAAAAATGCTCATTCCAGCCATACCCCAAGAACCCCACTCCCACTAGCAATTGAGAAAGGCCATCCATGCTTTTCTCAGATGACACAGCCATCCTGGAGAAAAATTAGCAGCTGACGGGTACCTTCAACATTGGTTTTGGTTCCTCTTTATTTTATCATCAAACTTACATAAAAACAAATTTAGTAATTGTTTGAAACAAAGGATCATTCCTCAGAACACAACATTTCAGCTGTGCTGTGATTAAAAGACATTGTTTTTCTTTTTTCTTTTTTTACAAAAACCTTTTGTGCAGGTTCAAGTGCAAGGTTAGATACTAATTTGATTCTCTACATTATGAAACAGTCTTTAACACAGCACTGAGGTATGAGCTTATCTACAGGGATTGGATTTGAAAGAAATGCTGCTTTGTTTTTCTAAATTACCCAGGACAGAAATAACTGGCTGATTTGATGATATGCAGATAAATATAAGGTATTATTTAGCCAGCACCAACCTGTCTGAATATCTTTCCACCACTCTGGGAATATTGAACCTAAGGAAAGAAGAAGAAAGGGGTGGGGGAGAAGAGAAACTTTGTTTTCTAAAGAATAAATATCGGGCATTAGATAGTCTTTTAAAAATTAGAAAATTAGATAAGCTCCACTTTGTTACACAAAAAGAAATTCACCCTTTTCAGATACAAGGTCCTCTCTGGGTGAACCTGTCAGGATTTCAAAATGGCAGCACTGAAAATGAAATAAATTACCACCCAGCTACGACCTAAACCAAGGGCAATGTCTAATCATCTTCCAACTAGAACTAATGAAATCACAATTAACTTAGGTAGAAGATGGAAAATACAACTTTTAAAGTCCTGCTGGCTGCCTCTGTTGTTTTTTGTGTTTTGTTTTTTTTTTATCTCCACCCGCTGTTCTAAATTCTCTGGCTTTTCATTTGCACTTTGAAAGACTTTGCACTGCGTTAACTATTCTAATTTAAATGAAAATGCCAGTCAGATATATTTGGTTTTGTTTTAGAATATTCTTTTCTCTGACAGCATTTTGGTTTTCCAGTTTCAAGGCCAGTCTGTTCTGTCTTCGGTTTCCTGAATTGTCAACCCCGCAGCTACACTCTTGTTTGGTAACTGAGGCCACGGCCAATTGCTCCACTGCCCTCTCCCTGGGCCACGTCTCTTACCTTTTACTCCGTCTACATTTTCATTGTCCCACTTCCTTCACATTACTGTTTGTCCCCAAATATATAATTATTCTTCTCTTTCCCTCATGGTGACCCATGTAGACCACCACTAGCTAATACTGGCTAAAAAAAACTCAAACATTCTCTTTTGAATACGTTACATTAAAGACCATAAAAAGCTGTCCATAGCAGCCCTTGTAGGAATTACAAAGCATCCCTAGAGGTTGCTGCTCAAAGGGAACATTTTAGCTTTCACTGCCTCACCACCCTGCTTACCCCACTTTACACATGAAGAGCAAGCCCTTCCTACCTGTGACAAGGGCAATTGCTTCTTTTGCCCATCAGCAAGTTCCTGCTGTATGTTTCTGTTGGCACTGCCAAGTTCTAGGCACCACGTATTAGTGGCCTGCAGCACCTGCCATATAGCTACTATGTGGGAAAACGTCTGCCTGCAGATCCTGCACCCACAAGTCTGTACGGTGTGGAAAGATATACACCAAAAGAGCAAGTTGTATTTCATACCAACCCAACCCTCATCAATGCCCTTCTCAAAACCTCTTTTTATATTGAAAAACAGCAGAAGCACAGAATGAGAACAGTTTCAATTACTCAGCTTTGCTGGAGGGAAGGGTTCAGGTGGTAAGGGGAGATCTGAGCCCCAAATAGACACAAGCTTAACCTTGCAACTATTCCAGTACCATTCGTTCAAAAAAACTGTGTTTTTTTTTCTCATTGAATGTCCTTGGAACTCTTGTCAAAAGTTAATAGACCAAAAACACTTGGATTTGCTTGTGGACTCTCAGTTCAGTTCCACTCCAGTGGTCTATCTTTATATCAATAACACACTGTTTTGATTATAGTAGCTTTTTTGTAAGTTTTGAAATAAAAATGTGTGAGTCTTTCAACTTTGTTTTTTTTCTTCCAATTTTTAAAAATTATTTGGGATACCTTGCAATTCAATATGATCATCTTGTCCATTTCTGCAAAATAGCAGTTGGAATTTTGATAGGGATTGTATTGAATCCACAGATCAATTTGGAGATTATTGTCATCTTAACACTATTAGGTCTCTCAATCATGATGTGTTTCCACTTATTTAGGTGTTCTTTATTTTACTTTCAAAATACTTCATAGTTTTCAATGTCTTGAATTTAATTACATTTATCTCTAAGTGTTTTTTTTATTTTTCTTTACTATAAATAGAATGGTTTCCTTGACTTTATTTTAAGATATATCTGTGCTAGTACATAGAATATAACTGATCTTTGTGTGTTGACTTTGTGTCCAGCAACTTTGCTGAACTGATTTTTCATATCTAATAGATTTCTTTGGTGTGGAATCTTTAGGGTTTTCTGAATATAAGATCGTAGTATCTGTGAATTAGCTTTATTTTTTCTTTCCAATCTAGACTTCTTTTCCTTCTTTTTCTTGACTAGTTGCCTTTGCTAGAACTTTCTGTCCAATGTTGAGAAAAGTCATCAGTGTGTGTGTGTTGGTACACACCTTCCACACTCAGCCAGGAAGTTTATAATTGTGCTATAGCGTTTACTTTCTGCTTTCACTGAGCCTGGAGGTCAGCCAGACAGGAGAGTTAGGGCCTTCTCAGATCTTTTCTGTGCATACTCATGGCTTTCCAGATTCCCAGAAACATGTTGAGCTTTTCATATCCCTTTTGCACTAAGCTTCCTATTCCCCAGCCTTTTTTTCTAGGCATCTGGCTACCCTGTTGTTATCCATCCCTTGTCTTACCCATTGACCTAGGCAGCAGGAACTAACACAATTTTCTTTAAATATTTTCAACAAATGCCTCACCTCAGCACTGGGAGATTTCAGAGTTAGGTGAGATACGGCAAACTCTTGATCCAGCCCTGAAGTGAGCCACCAGATAGGTTAAAACAGACGATCACAGTTCTTTGAGAGTAAGGCTCTTCTGCTGGTCTCTGTTCTGAGCATCTGTTCTGGCTATGGTTGCGGTTCAAGGCCACTGCCAAGCAGTGGTGTGGGAGACATGACCAGGGTAAATGAAAGTGCCGCAAAGCTACCTTACCAAGATTCATTTTCTTCTTCTATTTTTTTATTCTATTTTTCTAATTGTTTCCCTGACTGCTGCAAGCTTTGGGTTGATTTCCAGAGTTTCAAAAAAGTTGATTCTGATAGTTTATGCTAGTTTATTCATTTCTTTTGTGAAGGAATGGGCTTTTTAATTTCGTACTCTGCCATTTTTGCTGATGTCACTCAATTTGATGATTTTTGACAAGTATATAAAATTGCGTGTCCTCCATCATAAGATAAATGTGATGAAAGAGAGTTAGAGCCAGTGCCTCATTCCCACCCATTCTATAATAATCTAACCTTTTCATAAGATATGTAGTAGCAAGAAGTGCATAAATGATAAGTATTAAAGAGCAAAAAAAAATGAGCAAACATAATAGTTTGGAAAATAGTGCCCAGGAGAATTATGTAAAGGTCATAGAATATGAATAAATATTAATGCACTTACCATGCAAAATTGGAAGAAATGTGCTGTTACAACTGAAATATTATTCAAAGACAAGCATTGTAATTAAGGGTTTCCTTTTCCCATGGTAGTGGTAGAGAAACGCAAGTTTATTCTCAGCCTTCAGCCACTTTGTAACCATTTTAAAAATTCAAATGTAATCCTTGTTGCAATAATGCTTAAAGACCAAATGAATAGTTGGTTAATTCCTCAGGAGCACAGCATTCTACCTGTTAAACATTCATATTTCTGCTTAGCATGTTCAAAAATGCTATCGAATCAATTAACTGTTTTAACCCTCAGAAACTTACAGCGAACCAAAAATGTTGTGAACATGTGTCCTCTCAGGGAAAATGGACATTTATAAATGATCTATAGACACCAATCATGTATATTTGGGTCAAATTTTCTTCCTCCTTTTCAAATTTCTATTGCAGCATCCTAATTCATCAGAATAGTTTTGGGGGCTATTTTGCATTTGAGACCTGGGATTAATGTAGACCCAAGATAGCTACTCAGTTCAGCATTTACAACATTGATATTTGCCCCAAGCTACTGTAATAAGTAAAACTGGCAAATATTTAGAGAGGTAACGTGATTCTGATCCATCTGTCAGAGAAGTGATTGTCTCAGGTTTATTCTCCCAAAGAGCTTCCTAAAATAAGACTGGATTCAGAAATCAGATACATCCTAAATATATGTGTTTTCTCCAGTTTGTTTTGCATTTAAAATCTTGCTTGTAGCGAAAGTACATATTAAAATAAATTTCTTTGGGCTACAAAGAAAAAAATAGAAAAATGAATCTATAATTTTATATTCCTTTTTTAAAAATATTTTTATTCATATTTTAGAAAGAGGAAGAGATAGGGAGATAGAGAGAGACACATTGATGTGAGAACAAAACATAGATTGGCTGCCTCCTGCTCGCCCCCTACCAGGGATCAAGCTAGCAACCTGGGAATGTGCCCTGACCAGGAATTGAACTTGTAACATTTGGGCGCAGGGACAATGCCCAACCAACTGAGCCATACCAGCCAGGGCTATCCTCCTTTTTTGTACTAAATGACAAAAACTTTTAAGAATGATGTAGTTCACCCTGACTTTTCTTAATGATTGAAAAAGTCTATAAACGAGAATTTAGAGGAAGCATTCGTTGGTTGCATTAAAGTTAAAAAGAATTGCTTAGCTTTCCATAGACATAAGCAGAATAAACATTAAAATAATGCACATGAAGTGTTTTTAAAATTTTGCAAGTTCATTAATTGAAATGCCAAAGCAAACTAGGTCATGGATAAAAGAGCATTAAGAAATGTACATTAATATTCATATCAAAATATACCTTGCTCTGTGAAAACTGAAGCCTACGAGCTATAAATATATAAGGAGCACTTATACAAATTATTTCTTCTACAATAAAAATATGATAAACAGTAGAGCAAATAAAATGTTTGGTAGTGACAGCAAGAGAAGATCATTTTCCTATACTCCAAGCATAAAAATGTTAACCTTTCAAGGGTACGAGCAGAGTTTTCTTATTTTTATACCCTCCAAAAAGTACGCATGTTACCAGGCAAATAATGGCTTCTCGGTTAAGGCTTATTGAATAATCATGTGATCTCACTTACATGTGGAATCTAATGAACAAAATAGGTCCGTAGGCATGGAACAGACTGACAGATCTCAGAGGGGAGCCGGGTACAGGGAGGGACGGGAAGAGTAACCGAAGAACATACATTCGTCTATGCATAGCTCATGGAACAGACAGCAATGTGGTGAAGGGCTGGGGTGGGGCAGGAGAGGGGTGGAGGGGCCAGAGGAGGGAAAATGGGAGACATCTGCAGTACTGTCAACAATAAAAAAGAAAACAAATGTTAAATTCAGATTAAAGTTCAGAATAACTATTACTTATATCATTAATATCATCCGTTTCTGCTATTATTATCATTATCATTATTTTGGTTAGTATGGAGGAGTACAAAGTAGCATTAAGAAATATCTATGAGGGCCGGGCGTGGCTCAGCGGTTGAGCGTTGACCTAGAATCCAGGCGATCGGGGTTCGATTCCCGGTCAGGGCACATGCCCCGGCTGTGGTCTAGGCAGCTGATCAATGACTCTCTCCTCATTGATGTTTCTATCTCTCTCTTTTCCTCTCTCTGAAATCAATAAAGATATATTTAAAGAAAAAGAAATCTCTATGAGAAAAATATTTTAAGTGTAAACCAGAAGAAAATATGTTTTAGAGACGCTCGTACAGCATATTATTTCTAAAACAAACATCCAGGATTTTCAGATGGGTACAGCCACAGACATTAAACCATGTTTTTACCACCTGTGATGTTTCTTGTTTCTGTGTCTTTGCTCATAGACTTCTTTTGACAGACAGTGTTTCCCTCAATTCTTTGCCCAGTCAATTGCTATTCCTGTTTCAAGACTCAGTTCAACTTTCACACTCTGTAGGAAACCTTGCCTTATTGTTCAGGCTGAGTTAAGTGCTCCTCTTCTGTACTCTTTGTCTGTCTTGCCAAGAGCTTGTAAGTACTTTAAGAAAAGCGATGATGTACTAATTTTTTTCTTCTTTTTGTGCCTCTCCTAGTCCTTGGAACACAGTAGACACTCTATCACTATTTGTTGAAAAAATTGAAAGACTTATGTTTACAAAAGAAATCACAACTCTTTAAAATAGTTATGGCCGTATTAGACATGCTAATATATTTAATAATAAAGGTAACATTGCTTCTGACAAAATATTATTTATCCATCAATAGGACATGTGTTATTGTTTTGAGTTTTGTGTCACTTCAAGAAATGTTCTAACCTTCCAGTCCATAAAAAGGTGCTGGGTAGAGTGGAATAAATTTAGCATTTGTCTTTTCTCATAGAATATACCCTAAAGATACAAAGAAAATATGAAACAGAGTGCACTTTTGATCTTCAGTGAAACTAAGAGACAGCTAAAATTTTGAACCATAAAATCAAAATAAAGACTCCCTAAACAGAGAAAATTGAAGGTTTAAGAACACAAAGAGAGGCCACCTATTACAGCACATCCCAGAGAAAGCTAGCACAGCATAGTTCTCAAAACCAGAAATCTTGTTATGACAAAAGAAGTTACCTTTATGAGCTGGTAAGCACACCTGAACTTGGTTTGGTCCTGAGGAGGAATTAAGAGTCACACAGTCAGGCCATATCTACAGAAAACCATCTGTCAAAGAGGCTGGGCTGAGTAATCTCCACATTGTGAACAGCCTAAAAAAAATCATAACATCATCATGTTGTGTCATAAAAAGAATCTCTGCTAGCCTAAAGTATGGCCTTGGGCCTCTGGCACAACTCTCCTAAAAATAACCAGTTAGAAAAAAATGATAGCTCTCAATAATTAACAATAATAAAAAAGAACAGAATTTACAGAAAGATAAACACACACACACAACCAGAGACAAGAAAAAAACAACAAATGGCAAATAAAGAACATTTAAGAGGGGAAAAAATGCTTGCCATAAAACATATGAAAACTCTGATCAAACATTTTCTCAGGAATTAAAAAAATTCAGTGGAGTATGTGCATAACAGAAAAGCACAAAACTAGACACAAAAACTCAGCAAAGAAATGGCAGTTGGTAGAAGGTAAAATAATCATTAGCAGAGAGAACAAAAGAGAAGTAAAAGAAAAATAAATCAATATAGAAATCAATAACCTTCATATATAAAACTAGCCACTTTAAAGATATCATGGAAGAAAAGTCAACAATTTCAGTGGTTTTAACGTGTATGAAATATTTAGGACAGAATGTAAAAGGAAATATTTGTGATCTTAGAAAACAATGGGTAAACTGTTACTATAAGACCCAAAAGGAGGCTTACACTGATTGAAAGTCATTTTTTTAAATACTTATCATTACACATCATATTTACATTAACAAATAGATGTCAGTCCTGCCCCTGTTGATATATAGATTCATGCGACTACTAAAAATACCAGCATATTTTTAATCAGACAAGCTAATTCTTAAATTTATAAAAAAAAATTTTAACTAGCAACAATTACTAAAACATTCTGAAGAGTGATGAGAAGAGACTTGCCCTAACAGATATCAGAATGTATCATAAAGTGATAACATTTAAAATAGTTCTGCACTGGCACATGAATATACAAATCAATGAAATGGAATAGAAAACATACAAATGCACCCAAATGCATTTAAAAATTTATGATATAATCAATAGTTCAAAACAAGAAAGCGATATTATTTTTTAAATGGTGGTAAGGCAACGAAACAGAATAGCTGTTTGGGGGGAAAAAAAAAACAAAAACCTGGATCTTAACCACTTTTTATTCAGATATTAATTCCAGTTAGATCAAAGACATAAGGATAAAAATAAAAATGCAGCTATAAATTATTTTAAAAATGGATTTTTTTAGCTCCAAGAGAGCTAAGGATTTTCTAAGTATGAAATAAATATTGAAGTCATTAAAAGAAATGATTAAATAAATCAACTACATAAAAATAATTCCTTCACGATTCAAAATAAATAAAGTCAAAAGACAGCTAGCAATCTGAGAAAGAATTACAACTTCTAGAATATCAAAATGCCAGCCCTTAACGTAGAAGAGTGTCCTACAAATGCATAAATAAGATCTGACGATACAATAGAGAAATGTGCCAAAGATAAGAAAAGCAGTTCATGGAGAAGAACAAATGCTTAACTAACATTCAGACTGAAACTGCAGTCAGATAGTGTTTCACTTTCGAGAATGGCAAAGATGCAACTGTGCACTGGCACAGCCAGTGGTGCGCAGAGTTGGCCAGGGGATGAGGGAGGCAGACACTCCACACAGTACTCGTGAGAATGCAAATTAATGCAACCCTTTGAAAAGGGCAATTTGGCAATAAAAGTAAGAAATACAGATATTTTTAAACTTGGGGATTCCATTTCTATAATTTATCCAATTGAAAACTCACAGATGTGCAACTGGACACGTACAATGTTATGCACGGTAAATGACATCCTATAACTTAATTGTATAATTTCATAGAAGACGAGCCAAATCCGTTTGTTATACCCATATATTAGAAAAATATTCATCCATTTAAAAAGAATGAATCAGTATTTATAAACTAATATAAAAGAGCTGCAAAATTAAGTGGGGGAAAAATTCATGATGTTAAATGATATACTCGGTAAGCTGAAATTCACATTTAAAAAGAGAATAATGCATATATATGGTGTTTACTCATATTTATATAGAATATTTCTGAAAGAATATTCATGGATGCAGCAGCAATGGTTGTTTCTTCAGAAAGGGACTTGAAGGCTGGGAGACAGGGCCTTCCTGTCACAGAATAGTTTTTACATTTCGAATTTTACACCATGGATTTATTTGCTTATTTCTCTTAGAGAAGGAAAAGTATAGTGTAGGGAACAGCATACCATGTGGAAACACCATAAACTGGAAGTTAGGAGCCAGACCACCTAGACCAACCCAGACCAATCCGAGCTCCTGGTTGGGTGACTTCGGACAAAGTATTCTTAGGTCTATATGGCCTATTTTTTTCGTTAAAATAATCCTACCTACCCAATAAGGCTGCTATGAAGACTAAACTAATTAATGCATGTAAGACAATTAGAAGAGTGCCTGACATAGGAAAATACTTTATCAGTGTTTTTTCACTAAAATAATGGAGAAAAATACACCCACAAACACAGACACTGGGTATCTATAATAAAGCAGAGCCAACTGGACTCAGAATACTGGGACAGTTTAGAAAAAGAAACCACAGGCAAATTGGACTCAAGACCAGGCTTGAGTGTCTAGGACAGAACCCACCAAACTTCTGAGAGAGAGAAGTCAGATATTGGTCAGCTTGGTGTTTGCCGACTGGGTCCTGCAGTTGCTGGACACTCACCACCATCACCATCATTAGAAGATGTGAACATAATATAGAAGTTAGGAAGAAAGCAATTATTAGCTGAGAAGTGAAAAACACACAAGGTTGTCTAGCTCTGATGATCTCAGAATGCATAAGCCAGGCAGAGCTGGATAAAATGCACCTCAGACATAAAAGCAAGAGAGAGACCCAGCTTTCAGAGGGGCACAGAACACAGTGGGAGTGCCCTGGGCCAGGAGATAGCCTTAGAAATGGAAGTCTCCTGAGCTCATCCTCTGGAATCAGCAGTTCTTGCATTGAGCCAGCTTTTGGCTAATTTACCCAGCAAAGGAAATAAACCTCTCAGGCTGCCTAGGCTGGTCTCCCTCTGGTATTATAATTTCATATATTTTATATGTTCTCCTCGAAAAACATACAGAAGCTAGGACGTTTTCTGGATATGATCTCCTTTCACTTACCTTAATATATTTGTCTAATTGGTGAGTGGCCATGATAAGGTCACATTGAGAAATTTAGTTAGAGTTTAGGTTTCATTCTGATATTTCTAGAGATAACTGGAAAGGTGTAGAGTGCACCTCCTTTCATCCCTGGAGATGTTAGATTTAATGGGATCCATTACTTTGTATAATTACACAATTCAAATTGAAAGCAGGTCTTCATCTTCAGGCAAGAATTTAAAAAAAAATAACACCTTCTGAATCCCTCATGCATATATAGATTCAAGTAAGATTTGTTGGATGACTGTTATGGGCAAATACAACAGTATTTTCTCACATGCTCCCTTACAGAAAAGAGAATGCAGAGTGAGGTATGAATTCAACTCAGCGGTCTTGCATTGAGTTGACATCAGGCTGCTCCAAAATTTCTTCTTAATGGCTTTCCTTGCTATGCATTGAAAGGATGGACTCCCAGCACTTTCTTCTTTGTATTCTACCACTTCTAATCCCTGACACATTTTCACACTAAAGTACAGTGGGCTTTCTCTTTTTTACTTTTTTTGGCCCTTGACCTATCTCTTAACAGTTTTTACTCTGTTTCTTAGAAATTATAAAAACAATGTTCGCTGAGGTTTCGTTTTTGCACTAGCTCTCTGTTTTCCTTACCCTAAATCAAAGTTGTCGATCATCGATTGCATCAAATAACCTCTGTTTGTAAACAAAGTCAGAGGCAGATAAACATCTCTGTCTGGGGAGATGGGGGAATAAGAAAGCTCATGAGAATGAAAGAGCCATTCAGATGTTCTTAGCTTAGAGTAATAAGAAAATAAGTTTTCATCTTTAACCTTCTAGCCAACTATATGTTCTGCCTTTAAAATACAGTCTACTTCTGCTATTCAGCAAATATCTGAGCCAACAAATTAAAGCTCTTAGTTTCTAACCAGTGGTTGTGTTTTTGTTTTTGGCATTTTGTGTGTGTATGTGTATATGCTTTTGGTGTGTGATCTTGGAGATCTGTAAAGAGTTCTGTATGGTTATTACAGAAATTGCTGTTTGGGGCTTTCTTAATCTGGAATGAAGTGGTTATGAATAAGAATGTACATGTCACTGTCAATTTTCTTCAAGCTGGTTCATGCCTGCTTATCCTTTGGCTGTATGTGATGACATGCATTGCAGTCTATGTGAAAATGCCCCATCCGCCAGCAGAAAAAGCTGAATAATTTATTTGCAGTCCGTCTTCCTCTAGACAAGTGCATGCCATGTAGTTGCTGAGTTGTGTAACCAGCTCTCGGAGCAGGCGCATGGCCAGCTGCAAATGGTTATTTCTGACATCTTTCCATTTTTCATGGTATTGATATCTAGCACCCAAATGCCTGTTCCGCATTTTCAAAACAAAACAGAAGTGAGGAATCAATTGTGTGCTGTTAGGAGGAAATGTCATGACCTTGATTATAACTGTCATTTTTGAAGGGAAAATTATAGATATGAAATTCTTCAGGGTCAGATCCAGCACATGGTACATCTAA
Organism: Miniopterus natalensis; assembly: GCF_054644295.1. Lineage (NCBI taxonomy): Eukaryota > Metazoa > Chordata > Mammalia > Chiroptera > Miniopteridae > Miniopterus > Miniopterus natalensis. Next base: position 22,539,335 of record NC_142096.1, read on the forward strand.
TTTAGAAGGGCATTCTCTGTTCTGTGGGCAAGTTCTCAGAGTTTTCAAGCCAGATGGAGAGGGAACCCTTCAGTCAGTTCTGTGCTGTAGTCAGAATTCTTTACCTTTATGCTAGCATCATATACTGGGAGGAACCCTTATCAGATATGGGAAGATGTATTCATTAAAGGACCTAAATTAATCTGATGTTGAAGAAAAGTTAAAAAATTATTGAACTTATAAAAAAATATTTTATCCTGATTTACTCATTTATTTATTTTTTTACTAACTCTGCTTCCATTTAAAAAAAAAACACAGAATTTATTAGTGTGATGATCTTTTACTCTAGAAGGGAATGCAAAATAAACTAACAAAAAGTTACCTATTCGATATGAGTTTGGAAGATACCCAACCAACCTCATCTAAGATCTCTTTACTGTAGTCTCAAGGCATAGCCTCCAAGGGCCACATTGTAGAAAGGCCCTGACCTGCTTCCACCTGTTCCTGTAGTCATCTTTACCTTCCTTTCATCTTCCTGAATCAATAGACTCCACAAGACTAAGTTCACACAACACTTGCTTGTGGGAAGTCCGACAGAGCCTCTGGAAAGTAAAATCAGAAGAAAACCAAAAGAATCGCCTAAGCCTAAAGAGTTGCTTCATGGAATGTTCTGATTAGTATCAGCTGGTTTTATGCAGACTCGTGGCTGGTGCTTGTTTCCAGGGCTCAGAGGAATTGTTTGGCAGAATGAAATTGCGTTCTCTCTCCCACCAATTTTCTGCAGATATTTTGCACTTTGACTAAAGGTAATATGCCACACTGAGAAGAATGATGTATAAAACTCCTCTACAGTGTCTGTGCAGAATACTAAAAGACCAAGGAGCCAGTTTTTTGGGTTTTTTTTTCTAGCTGAAACATAGTTCTTGAACTTTTGTAGTCAGTATTAGGAAATCTCAGGATTATATTTTTGTATGCAGAATCACTTTATATCAGTCACCTTGGGATGACATCTTAATGTCCTTTAGAGAAACAAATCCTTCAAATGTGGCTTGACATGTGGTTCTTGTAGTCAGCTGTGAAACCTACACAGAAATTTTCCATCATAAAGTGATGTTCTTTCTCAAGTTTGGTACCATGTGTTTATATTCTACACACCATGTGTGTCTTCTTGGTCATTACATTAAAAGAGAAAAAAATAGCTCTAGCACTCTGAAAGTCACTGGCCTGTCTGTGGCAATGCTCTGTATGTTTGATCAGTGACAGTCAATCTTTTCTAGACCACGTGGGTGCTTGATGGGAGCCTAGCAGAGCATGTTCAGAGAGCACGGAGCCATCCTGTATGTATTCACAAGGCAAAACTATGCCAAACTACTGCATTCTTTACAATTGGTGTTGAGAGAACACAGGCAAAGCCACCTATTGGTTGGGTGCTCCTGTCAGCGTAGACCTTAATGAGCTTAAAGAGTAATATGAATGGCTCAGAAAACGCCATCCATCAGATGTAGAAACAGGAATGTGCAGAAGAGAAGGAGAATGTAAAGCTGGAAGAGAAAAGGAATGGTTACTGAAATAATGTGAGTGAGATGTTTCAGTGTGAAGAGTAAGAATTGATGCTTTCATAAGCAAAAAACAAAACAAACACAAACCAAAAAAGCCCAACAACTAAAACCAACACTGTACATGGAAGTGTCAAGACTGTGAAGGATCAGAGATTGTATCCTGACTGCACCTAGCAAGTTAGCCTGCTATCTTCACGGGAAGTAGGGATTTTTTATTTCTGGAACAGCAGCAATGAGCTTCAGGTTTGGCTCCCTTGACCCCCAAGTCCCTCCGGGGTGGCAGATAGATGATACACAGGCAGGTGGTTTACATCACAGACAAGGAATCCTGAGTTCGGATCCCAAATCTCTTATGCAGCAGACCTTCCGAATGTTGCCCCAGAGGAGACATGATTCTTGTTATTTTGGACAGCAAACGAACCTGCCCTCTGCCCCAGAGCAAGGTGCCCTCTCCGGAAGGGGCTGAAGGAAGTGCACTCTGCTCTAAGCAAGGTGGAGTCTTCCTGCGCTTACCTCTGTCGCCGACATCCCCACAGTTACCTTAACACCCTTCATCGTCCTTGCAATGTCTTCCTTCTGGGCTGGCACTCAGCAAAACAATTATAAAATAAAAACCATAAAGCTTAGAGAGTTTTAATTTGTTCGATTTAATTGATAGTTTAACTAATCACTTGGTTTCTTTTAGACTCATTGCATAACCTCTTGTTGCCCAGGCAATATGGGAATAAATGGCAGGCTTCTCTTTTCAAAGACATTGTCTCACCATTCATGTACCTATACACTCACATGTACCGTACATCTATATAAGCATGTTCACTAATATTTCACTTGAATTATAAAAAAATATATTTTTGTCCTGGACAATATGTCAATTTCATGATCATGATAGGAAAATGTTTTTAAAGACCCACTGACACATTTATGTTTGTTTGTCTTAAAGGAAAGACAAATATCATTGTTTTATTGAATTGTACGTTTGAACGCAGAATTGAATCAATTCTACATTTAATGAAATTGAATTACTGAGCGGTGGTGACATCTTGAGTTACCCCATTCTAAAACACAGGCAGTAAGATAAATGAAGCAACCAAGCTTCTCACATCCTTATTTTGTAACACACGGTATTAGCAAAAGGAGGATTTCTAACTGGTTTGACAATTAGATCCAGTAACTACATCAATAGAAAGTGTTTAACAACTGCTCCATGGTGAGCAATGCTCTCTGAAACCACATACTGGCAGTGGGGGTTAGAGGCCAGGCATGTACCTCACATAAATGAATGTATTATGTCAATTGGGCAGAATAAAATGATAAGAAATTATTTCTCAGAATGAGCTTTAAAAGTAACACTATCATGATCATCACTCATGAAAAACAGAAAATTTCCTTCAAAACAAATCCCATTGAAAAACTAAATATAAGTGGTGCATTTCTTGACTAAGAGAGAAAAAACTTGACACCTAGGGACTACTAGGTCTGGAATTTCCTTCATCATTAACACTGATTAGTTTTGCTTTCACATTTAGTGCTGAAAAAATTGGGGGTTAATTATTATTCTCATTTACCTCAAAGATGTTTCCTTGCTCCTAGGGCTTTAGAACTCAATATATTCATTTGAGATGAATAAGTTAAAATGAATAAATCAGTGTTTTCAAACATTTCCTCTATGTAGTTCATTAGTTTAAAAAATGTGTCCTTTGAGTTGAATCAATATATTAAAATTTAGAAAGAAAAAATGCTTATAAAATACAATTACCAAATGTTGTAAGGAATGCCACAGGTCAAAAAGAAAACCTTTCTTGAAAGATTGTCCAGTGCTTTTTAATATCAAAAAATACACCCAGGGCAATTAAATGTGTAATTTCAAAGGTCAACGTGTTTTCAGGTTTAGGGTTCTTGTTCCTAATTGTTATCACATAAAACTCTAAATATTGGCAACCCTCCTTCTTTTACAACCAATTCAGCAAATCGTTACACACATACATGTGTCAGAAAATCGTATACTTTCTTAGTGTATGATAAAATGTTTATTTGTTCTTCACTTCTTTTCCCTCAGCAGTTGGCATATAACAGGCAGAAATTTTGTTAAATGAACTACCCAAGTACCCATTTTGTGGTGATGGAATCCTGCTGAAAAGCAGTTCCATTTTAAATGCATCTTTTTTCTTTTTTAATGAGTTGCTTCATCTGGGCCCTTGAATCTAGTGATCCAAAAAGCCCAAATAGCTTCATAGTTTTTTCTACTTGTTTCCCCAAGTATACGTCTATAATTTGAGAAGCTTCATTCTTTGTAGTACATTTCAATGCAAACATGTACATGGATTATTATCTCACTAATAATTTGTCTCTGTTGGGGGTTTTAAAAGATCACTTCATCCACACTTCTCAAAAATGCTGGTGGTGTCATCCTCTTTGTCTGATGAATTACTTTATTTATGCTAGATAAAGAGGAATCTGATATATTGCATTGAATCACGACTTATAATAATAATTTAACTAAGAGAAACTGTAAGATAATATTTAGTTAATTTTGGCAATGGTTTATCACAATCATAATCAGTGACACTTGCTTTGGAACTAGACAAAATTAATTTGATCAAGTCTACCTACCATAGATTTCAAATCCCTCTTCCACCAGAGTGTCAGTATATTTGAATCTGATAGCCAATGAGATATGCCAAAGGGCTCTTAGAATCTCAGATGTTTTATTAGACAGACTAGAGGATTAGTGCTTTCAACACTATCTGCCTTGTGTGTTTTTACATTTCTGTATTAATAAAGAGAGCTCACCTGTTTCACTTTGTGGGCAGCTTGATGCCAAGTATAAATCATGTGTGTAGATAACATGGGCCATGGATTCCAACCTGCCTCTGTGTCACCTTCATAAAATTGAAGGAGAAAAATAGATTACTATGCATGGATGTGGAAGTTGGACAGTGAACAAGGCTGATGGGGAAAAAAAATATATCTTGATTCATTTCAAATGCGGTGTTGGAGGAGTGCTCTATGGATACTTTGGACTGTCAGAAAGACAAACAAGTGAGTCTTAGAGCACATTAAGACTGAAACATCACTGGAGGCAAAGATGACAAAACCTAAGCTGTCAGACTTCTGGCACATCATGAGAAGCCAGGGTTCTTTGGAAAAAGACAATAATGCTGGGGAAAAATGGGAGGAAGAAGGAAAAGAGGAAGACCAAATATGAGGCTGGTTGACTCCATAAAGGAAGCCATAGGCCTGAATCTACAGGAGCTGAGCAGGGCTGTTGAGGACAGGACTTTGTGGATATCGTTGATATCGGGTCATCAGGAGTCAGAGCTGACTTAATGGCATGTACCACAAAAAAATAGATCTTTTTTCCTTATTTGAATTACTAAACAGAACAGAAAATACCTATGCATACAATTAATGTTTATTTCATTTATTTATTAAAATGTCTACTATAAGTTATGCTTAAATATTTTTTTAAATTTTGAGAGTGCAGTTGTTTCTGTAGCCATAAAAATATTAAATTAAAATCAACCAGGTAATCTCATATATCTGGAAATTACCCATTAACTTAAAATCTTTATTCTCAAAAACATAACAGTATGGTATTTTTCAATGTCATTAAACCGTGCTTACAAGAAAATATTTATAAAAATTGATTATATAACATTGCGAATATTTATTCTAAAATACTAGAAGAAAAAGGAAACTACAATTTCTTACAGTATGAACACAATTATATAAAAATATCTGGAGAAAAATGACTGGAAGGAAGTACATCAAAACATAAATCATGATTTAGACAAGTGAAATAGAAGTATTTTTCCTCTGGTCTGTTATTTTTATTCTGTAATTTTTCTACAATCGACAATATTGCTTCATGAATATATCTAAAACACATTTTATTTAAAAATAATTCAGATTTCATTTTATGTATATTTGGCCTTTTTCCCTCACTTTAAATTTCTTCTCAGGTAACTTGTGTCCTCTGGTTTAATCCTTTTATTTTTGTGAGCTATGTTATTTTCCTTATTACTCTTTTTCATTTTCTTCTCAGAATGCGTTTTGTGTCCCAACCTCTGTGATTTTTCTTTTGTCTCCTCGGCTTTCTTCTCTTCTACTACTAGCTTTTGTCACATCCTGATTCATTGTTTCCATCTGCACCCTTGCTGATGACTCAGCCAGTTTGCACCCATAATCGACTTATCTTTCCCCTGACCCTTCAGCTATCCCTATTTCTAAAGATAAAATGTTAAATTAATAGCAAACAAATAGCTTGTTAATGATGTGATTTATCATCTTCTAATCTGTTCTCTCAAGGATCTTTTGCAACAATAGAAATTCTGTCGACTCCGCAGCCCCTATGGAATTACCTTCTTTCCAAATACCCCAGAGGATATTGGCCAGATTGTTTTATCTTTAGAGTGTTTTAAAATTAATCTACGTTCTTTCCCTCTCCCTTTTAGTCTAGTTTCCATTTTGCTTACCCTGTCCTTTACCTTCTTGCATACGGCCCTCAGCCCCATCACCGTGCCTTTCTGTTTTCCAAAAGTTTAAAAGTTGTCCTAAGTGACTGAGCATGGTACCAAGGGAACCCCTTGAATGAGAAGCCAAGTGATGAATGCTGTGTTCAGATTGCAGTCTTCAAAGCAGATGGACCTGGGCCTAATTCTCAGCTATGTGACTTCTCTAAATGACCCAACCTCTCTGAACCTTGATTCTGGCTCATTTTCAAATAGGGGTAATCACTTCTCACAAGCTGCAGTGGGCACTGAGTGAAAGACAGTGAGTGAAAATGCTCTGTGAGCAATAAAATACTTCCCACCCTTACCCCCAGCCTTCTATCTGTACCTTCCCTCCTTCCTTTCTCGACTGCACTGAAGAGGGACTATGTGACTACCTAAAAATGCTACACTCTTTTTGGTGTTGAGCTTGCCTGCAATATTATTGAAGCTCTCTCAACATGGCAAAGTTTTTCTTTCTTCAAATCTTAATGGTAGTGCTGGCATCTTCAAAATTCTTTCCCTGCTGCTCTCCTAATGTCATCCCACCTACAGCTGGGGTCCGGCCTCCTCTGTGCCTCCTTTCCACCCTACGTGTTTTCGCTATAGTTCCCACCTATCTATTCTTTACCTGTCTCAACAGTTCACTAAGCTTGTGAGTTTTTTGAAGGCAGAGCCTTTGTCTGTTATCTCCATACCCCAGGGTCAAATCAAGTATCTGGTGTGCTGCAGACATTTTATAAACATTAGATAAATGAAAAATGAATGCATGCCAATAAAATCATTTGCATCAAAGGATTATTCACTCTTATCTTTGAATTGCATTGAATTGGAATACAGAAAAAGAAATCGATCCATCCGTCCATCTTCTTCCACGTAGGCATTGCCCATTTGCACTCAAGTAAAGAACACAGTCAATGTAAAGAACATCACACTGCGCATGGCCAGGGAGGGAGGCCCATGGATGTCAGGAATATTGTCGTGCTTGGTCATACAGGACGAGAAAAGAATATCAGCTAAATGTTAAATAATTAATACGAAATGTATGCGGCTCCAAAAGAGAGCAATCTGACCAGAAAACCTGCACAAGGAAGCCTAAGTAATTGCTGCTCACTTCTAGACAGTTCCTTGAATTGGCTTCATACTGAGTGAAGGCTCTCTGAGCGGGAGGCGGCTGTGTAACCCGGGTTGTGCGGCGTGCAGAATCAGGGCGAGTGCTCGAGTGTCTGCGCCCTAGGAGATTGATTGGACGGCTATGTCAATTACTCCTGGCACCAAGCTTTCTGTGGGTTGCATTACAACCGCTCTTTTGGTCAGCTGTGACTGCTTCCCCATCCACGCCTATTGTTTTAGATTTATTTACTGCACCGGCAATCATAAATCATGGACTTTTTTCTATACCATCTGGAGACTCTGATGTCATTGTTTGGGTCACTTTTGATTATTTGTTCTCATTTTCAGCTACCGCCAAGGCTGATGTATCGTGAATTATGAGAGACTTCCACCATAAGCTGACCTACTTGTGAGCCACCTTTCAGCATCTACATGTTTTTTTTTTATCCAAGACATAGCTGGGTAAAATAAAAAGTGGATTCGGTAACTTTTGAGAGAATTATTCCTTTGCCTGGGATACTGAATTTTTAAAGCTCACAAGTTGTTTAACAATTTGCTTGCTAACTCTGCTGTACGTGTCCATCATTCTTACAGGGTCAGATTTGACAGATTGACCATCACTCTTTTCTTGGAGCTAGAAATGGAATTTTCCCGACATGCTCACCCAATCTTCATTCCTACCAGAATATTCCTTTTTGAACCTAAAATTAGTGTGAAGATTGTTGGTTTGATTTTGGTGGGGTTTTTGGTTTGTTTGTTTTTTGTTGTTTTTTAGAGGTAGTCCTTAAACAATGAGCAATACACTTTTTATCTCTCTGTCTTTTGGTGTTCACTATTCTAAATACTAATTACTGCCATACTTTCCTGACAAGCTCCAGAAAACATCTTGGCCGTGCTCTTTTTCTGACCAAATGATGCTGATGCCTACCTGTATCAACCGTGTCAGCAGATTACTTTTATTTTATGCAGATGGTTCACTGGCAATCCAGATCAAATCTGAAATTGTGCTATCAAGCAGTTTTTATCCAGAGAAGCAATTTGAATATTGGAATTTGTTGAATTTCCCAGACCACAGCTGCTTGCATCTGACATCTGCTTCAATTTTTTGAGCAGCTAGTTTTTGTTGTTGTTGTTTTTTCCTGGCAATCTCAAGGTTGAGGTTTGTAGGGCTATACTTATATCTACTTAATCTTTATCAAGTATCCTCTCTAAACAGTGTGGCAATCCACATCACACTGTGGGCTCTAAATCCTGACTCTTTTCTACTATTCCTTTTAAACATCAAATGCCGCCTTAACAATGATTAGGAGCATCTCCATCGTCCTACAACTTTTCCCCATATGAGAAACTTGATAAACTATCAATTGTTGGAGTTACTGTCAAATCGAAGGGAGACAAATGAGGTAGCATTGTTAGAATATCCTTAAATAAATAAAATCACCTAGAAGTCTTCAGTGGCTATAGGAATACTACATATTTTTCTCATTACTCAAGTATCTTAGAGAGGCTGTAGATATAAAGGTACTTTGTTTTCTTCCAAGACAAAGCCCCCATGAGTGTGGTCTAATTAACTTTACATCTTGATACACCCACATGACCATTTCCCATCTTTGACAGTGGCACCTGCCTGCATGATGTCACGTCGAATCATATCTGATCACTTTCTGTTATGTTAGATGTCCAATGTTCCAATAAGAATGATACAATCAGGGCAACGTGGTAGACATTTGAAAAATTTATATCCCATTTGATGCTTCACCATCACCCTTTCAAAATGCAGAATGACACCACTGATATGTCAAGCAGTAAATTCGAGGTTTGAAGTGGTAGGATGTTTCAGCAACTGCTTATTTCTAAACAATTTTTAATCTTCCTCTCAGGCCCAAAGAAGTACGGAGTGTCACCTGTTAACATATTGTCATATTTTCAGACCATCTAGGTAACAGACCTTGCAAGAAAGCAAAGAATAATATTTTGAGATCACCCATGATTTACTATCGAAAGAAGTTATAAAAGGCACACCATTTTCTCTTTGTTGTTAAAACGGTGAATATTAGTGCGCTGTGTTTTTGTTGTTAAAGAAAATATATTAAAGAGTGTTCTCATCAAGGTGTGATATTACTTTGGACATGTGCCTGTTATGTTCTCATCTCGCTTTTCCTTCCTGCCTACTTACATGGCTAAGGAGGGTAATGAAAACGTTGAATGACGTGGTGGTTTTGGTCAAGAAGCTCCAGAAAGAGGGGGTTCCTTAATATTTTTCTCTGTACATTTGCAAATTTTGTCATTGGCTTTTTCTTTAACCCTTGCCTGAGGGTATGTTTATTGATTTTTAGAGAGAGAGGAAGGGAGAGAGAGAGAGAAAAATCATTTGTGTGAGAGAGAAACATCGATCCTCAATCAGCTGTCTCCCATATGTGCCCCAACTGGGGATCAAACCCGCAACCTGAGCATGTGCCCTGACCCGAAATCGAACCAGCAAACTTCTGGTGTATGGGGAGGACAGTCCAACAAACGGAATCATTCATCAAGGGCTTCACTGGCTTTTCCGAGCAAGATAAAAGTATTTTTGTCTAAGGTTCCATATATAACAGATCTTTAAACTCTATCAAAGTGCAAAGGAGAAAATGCTACACAAGGCTGGTATTGAGGGGCTTCCAGAAATAAGATTGTACTTTATAGATGTTCACAGTCAGAAAAAAAAACACGTGGAAAGCCAGGAAGATGAAATGGTAGTACAGATTTCTGATTAAAATTGGATGTTCAAGTCAGAATACATGCAGTAATTTCTCTAGTCTATTAACAATAACAGTTACTGTTGAACAGAAACCAATGCCAACCAAACGAAATGTTATTTTCTAAAGGTGAGAAGGCTCTGAAAGCAAAACTTTTCTTTCTTGTTTGTCTTGTGTTGTTTTAAGCTTACCAAAACAAATGAAAATATTTCTTTTATTATTGGTTATCTCCAAAGGAGCAACAATAAATGACAAAGTGAAGTCAGTGAGTCAGAGATACATAAGAAAACACATGCATTATAATGCTGTTTAACCTTTTATTAAGATTGCTATTGTACAGCAATGCATAAGACAGTGGATGTTGGGCTCATTACATCAATACTATCTTGGCACTTTCTGAGGTCACACCAGTCATCTTTTATTCATGTTGTCACTGGGAATGGAAGTTATGCTAATAGAGCTGGGTCAGGCACACCGAGGCATAAGGAGGGTTTGCACATAAATCCCAGCCAGCAGGCTCATCAACAGTCAGGACCGCGGCAACGAAGCTGCACCGAACAAGGGCAGAAGGGCCCACTTTGAAATCTTTGTCCTCTGTCCTTCAGATGACCAAATGGCAGGCTAATCCCATGTGCCCTATTCATTCACCCTCCTATTCAGTCATTCATTCATGTCCACTAACAAAACAAAAATGGCGAAGTGGAAATAAGGGTTCTCATGTCAACCCTTCCCAAAATAAGGTATGACCATGCCATTTAGAGAGTCTTATAAGCCATATTTGTGCCTGATTTGTGTTCAGAGGGATGCAAAATCTATAAAACATTAACATATAGTTTTTAAAAAACATTTATTCATCTTAAAATTTACCATTATTTTGTTCTCTTTCCAGCTCTTCCTTTCAGTTCAGCAATTTCTAACATCTCAGCTAAATAAAACTTGACTTACTTTGCTCATGATCCATGTTTTATTATCTTGTGTTGTGATAAATGATTGAGATACCATTCAAAAGAAGACATTTCAATGAGTTTTGTGAGGGTATTATTTTCATTTGGGGTACTATGCTATGCTTAAAAAAACATTGTCTACGATCAGTTAATATTTTAAAATGATTTTTAATAACAAAATCATTTGAAGAAATCAAATAATTCTTCCAAAAAATATTACCATCAATGGTTAATTTATCAAATTTATACAAACCATGATTTTATGTCTCACTACTACAGACAAACAACAACATTATATCACCATGTGCTTGTTACATGTGACTGTGCTTACATGATGGGGTAAAACATGTACTTTTCATTGAAAGATTATTACACATTTAAAAATAATCAAATCTTTATTTCTAATTGGCAAACTAAAGATTTAATAATTCAATTTAAAAATACACTTTAAACAGAACAAGTGGCCCTCTAAAATCTTCTACAGACCATTATATATCAATAATATGTGACAGAAAGTAATGTTAGAGTAGATAATAAACTCCAGTGTACATATTGCTCCATTATTTATAATGAATCTAAATAAAATGTCAATAGGTACAGGAGCAAATGCTGATAATGACAAAACCAGGTTTGTCAACAACGGTGTTAAAACCAAAGTGCTTAATTAAAAAAGTGAAGTCAATTAAAAAGAAAATAACAGTGCAGCATGTACAAATGCTGGAATAATCATTAGGCCTTGCTGAATAATGGAAGAGTAAAGAATTTTTTTTAATGGAACAGCAGGGGTGATACATTACACAAAGCAACAATCTACACCAATATGACAATCGAATTACTTCAACCCCATTAGGCAGGTGCAGAGGAATAATTAACACGAATTTTTCCAATGAAAAGGAAAAAAAATAAAACTTTTTTCTCTAATAAAACTAAAGTTTAAACCTCTACCTCCTTTCACTAAAGATGATAACCTATGACAGCAAAAACCTAAGATTGTTACAGACTAAAACATAAGAGACAAAGAAGATTTCAGTTTATTTTCCATAGAAATTGAGTAATACAGGAAAAGATACATACACGGCCCTTGTGTTACAATGATAACTTTTAAATGTACTTTGAATGTATGCGTTGCTTTTGGTTTTTAGGCCTTAAAAACAAAATAATAAAGAATTTGCAATAGTTTCTGACTGTCTAATCTAATTAAGAGATAAAAGGCATCCCATAAGGCCTTAGGCAATATTTGTTATTTCCAGCACAAATTTAAAACAAATTGTGACCTCTAGTTTGGAATGAAGGGAGTCTGCTCAGTGAAATGCCAGCAGAAATGAAAGCAACCTCACATTTCTTCATAAAAGGCAAGGAGTTTAAGATCTCTTTTCTAGTTTCACTGGCAAAAATATCATCCTGCTTTAAAACAGTTGTGATAAAAATCTTACTCTTTCATTTACTTCCAATGGGAACCATTTAATTTATACTCAGATAAATGGCTATGCACATAAAGGAATAAAACTTTTCATTTTTTCCCTCTTACCATCAAGAAATTAAAAACTAAAAACTTTCTATCCTCAGATGACCTCTTCAATTTAGATAGATTGAATCAACTGATACATGTGGAGGTTTTCATAAGCTGGGTGGCTTAGTTTGGAAAAGATAATTGTTTATCTTTAGGCTTGGAGTCCCAGTCCCTACATAGCTTCTAAGGAAGTTCTACTATCATCATTTGGAAAAAAAAGAGTCACCAAATTTCTCCAAACTCAATAGGTACAAAAGTTCTCCTGAAGGTCATGTGTAGAATGAGTCTGGAGGAAACAGAACAAACCCACTGATTTTTCTATTGTAAAGTTCTGTCAGTTGGAGGGTCCATGTCAATGAGAGAGTGGACATGGCTAACAATGTGAAATGAAAATCATTGCTCTGTGGTAGCCATGATTCTGCAATTTGAAAACAGTCTTTCTGTATTTTCTCCCATAGGCCACTATGAGAAACAGAATTGTTGATGTGGAAAAGAGAAAACTTCTTAAAGATAAAATGTGAAAATGAGCACCAAGAATAGATATAGCTATGAAATACAGTCTGCAGGATTATTTTTTTCTGAAGCTAACATATTCTTAGGTAGAAACAAATTTATACCTTTAGAAAACACTATTATGTACTGAAACATATTAGATATAATTCTTAATATGATTTTAAATGCATATTCCACAATAAAGATTGTTTGGAAATGTATTAGATAATGTAACTATTTTGCCTTTCTATCAATAAGTCAATTTTTCACAATCTATTTAGATGTCAACACACTGATATTTTAAAAATCTTTTCATTTTGATATTACCATTTAAACATAGTGCTTTCTTGAAGGCATTCCTTCTTCATTCATAAATTGACTTTCTCTAAAGCCTTTATGTTTCAGAATATTTAATATGCTTATTATTTTTTCATTGTTACCTACCAGTTTACCATAAGTAGCTGGAATTGCATAAATTGGAAAGGAGAGATTTAGATGTGTTTACTGACTTTAGCTCCTTGTGTATTTTCTCTATAAACCCACATATTCTTACATGACTGTCATCAAAACTCTTATATTATAACAAAGCAGCCATAAAATAAGAATAAGAGACATAGGTTTACAGAAATTTGAAAGTTAATTTTTAATCTCCTATTTTGTCTTTCCTTCAGCTATCATAGCGTATGAAAAGAAAAGCAGTCTTTGTAGTGATGAAGCTGACCAATGTGCCCTTGGGGAAAAAATTCATTTTCAAGACTGAAAAAGGCAAATTTTGACACTTTAACTATAGGTGTAAAATTTATAATTAACCTCTAGAAATGAGCTTTAATCTCTGATTAGTGATAGTGAGATACACCACACTATATTCACTATGGGATAGCTATATGTACCAACATACTCATGCCTTTTAAAATTTGATATTTAAATCAAAAGGGATTTAAGCAATATGCAAGGGTTAATTTCTTAGAGCTGCAAATGTGTAAGTCAATAATGATAGTGAGTAGTTTCCACTTTTAGCTGAAATCTATAAATAAATTACTTTTGCTAATCCAGACATTTAAAAAAAATCCCTTTGGGCAATTCTTCAAAAATCTATTGAAAGTTCCAAAGTTCTGTATAAATATATATCATAATTTGATTTCAGAATATTGTGAAAAGATTATTTTCATTCTGTCAGATTATTTTAGTTCAAATTGGTGTTTGGAACTGTTATCTGTGCTAAAAAAATAAACATTTAATGAATTTGGGAAACCCCGAAATTATAAAATGATTTTATATATATAATGATTATATTATAATATATTATAATATATGATTATATATAATCCTTCTATAATATAATATAATATAATATAATATAATATAATATAATATAATATAATATAATATAATATAATATAATATAATTAATGTAATGTAATGTAATGTAATGTAATGTAATGTAATGTAATATAATATAATATAATATAATATAATATAATATAATATAATATATATAATATAATATATACTACAATAATATAAGTAATATATATATTTATATATGTAATATATATAAATATATATATTTAAAAGTTATCAAGCCAAAGAAATTCAGCAATGCATTAAAAAGATAATGTATAATATAATGATCAAATGGAAATTAAGGAGGTTTCACATTTCATTCTTTGAATTTAGCTTATTTATATCTCTAGCTCATATTTCTACAGTGTTTCATTTCTCTTTCTAATGACTTTATGTGTCTACATTGAGTATTTGTCTTTGGATACATTAGATAAATATTTATATGTTATGTATGAACAGATCATTCACAATAGAAAAAAATTAATTTATCTAATAAACTCTCTCTAGTAATAAAAACATGAAAATAATGTAACAATGAGAAACCGCTTTTTACTCACTAGGTTAGGAAAAATTAAAAAGTGGGATGACATTCATTGCTCATGAGGACACATGGAAGCCGTTCTATCAGGAACCACTGTTCAAATTGTAAATTGTTGCCTCTTTCCTAAGAATTTAGACATTTCTTATTAAAATGTAAAATACACATGTCCAATCCAATAGAAAACTGAAGATAAAAACAGCACTTCATAAAGGGGAAGCCTGAATATCAAATAAACTTCTGAAATAGTGCTGGGAATGTAAATTGGGAAAATTATGTTAGAGAGAAATTTGACAATATCCAGAAGAGTTGAGTGTGCACATACAATTTCACTTTTATGTATATACTAGAAAATTCAACAAAATCACAAATACTGTGTGATGGTACTATTTGTCAATTTGACTGGGCCACGGGGTGACCAGATATTTGATCAAACATTAGTCTGGGAATGTCTGTGAGGATGTTTTCCAGGTGAAATTAACAATTCAGTTGGTAGATTGAACAAAACAGATTGTGCTTCCTTATGTAGGTGGGCCTCATCAAATCAGTTGAAGGCCTAAATAAAACAAAAAGGCTGACCTTCCCTCTAGTAAGGGGTGAGGTGGTGCTCTCTAACTGACTGTGTGAGCTGGGATCAGTCTTTGTCTGCCTTCAGACTCAAACCAAAACATTGGTTCTCCTTGAGATCCAAGCTTGCTGGCTTTCAGACTGAAACGTGCACCATCAACTCTCCTGGGTTTCAGGCCTTGGGATCAGACTGAAACCACACTCTTGGTTCTCCTGGGCCTCTAGCTTGCTGATTGCAGATCTTGGCACTTCTCAGCCTCTATAACTGCATGAGCCAATTCTGTATAATAAATCTCACTCTCACTCTTTCTGAAGGACCCTGACTAATACAGTGAGCATAGAGGGAACTTCGTGGTGCTACTGTTTGTGATAGCAAGAAATTGGCAATTGCTTCAACATCTGTTAACATAAGACTGAATAAATATATCATGGAATAAACAACGGAATATTACATAACTCCAAAAATGAGAGAACTAGAGATTAATGTTAAAAACATTGAGTGATGTGAGAAAGTTGGGGATGGCTACTTAATATAGCATTTATGTAAATTTTTATATAGATTTAAAAAATAGAAAATGTACATATTTTGGGGGAACATACATAGAGTTGTGTAAAAGTAGAAAAACATTCATGGAAATTAAAACATCACATTCAAGATAAAAGCTCTGAAGAGGAAATGAGGAAAATAAAACAATGGAATCAGAATATCATCTGTATTTGCAATATATTTTCATCGTAGACTGTGTGGTTAGTTCATGAGTGTTTACTTTTGATTACCCCATTTTAAAAAATGTGTGAAATATTTGTAATAAATATTTATAAAATGTGATAAAGAAGATAGAATTTATATTTCTGGCAACATGCTAAACTAAACTAGTTGTTCAAAGCAACACCTTTATACATAGCTCACAAAATCCCTGAAGAAATAATGTCATATAGTATATATTAAATTTATAGCACAGCTGGCATGGAGGAAAGATACCTCCCTAGTGATCAGACACAGCAAGAGGCAAGAACCCAGAAGGGCAAGGGTGCTGTGCAGCCAGTTTGCCTGGGTGTTGTCTGTGTAGACAACCTTGAAGAGACAGACCCTGGGGCCTGAGCAGGGAGGGAAGGCAGAGAACCCGTTTCTGCATGAAATAAAAATTCTGGAAAGGTTACACTCAGGGCAAGTTCTAGGAAAAACTACCCAACAAAGAGTGAAGGTCTGCATCACTGCCTCTCCCAGGCTTGGTCTAGCAAAGCAGAAAAAATGAGAAAACAATCCTGGAGGTTTCCTAACCACAAATCTTGAGTCATGAGGGTTTGTGGTCTGACTTCATAATAAGTGCATGTCTCAATGACCATAATCCATTTTATTAATAAAGTTGCTTCCAGGTTGTTTGTGCCACCATGTTATTGTTAGAAGTAAAAGAAGATAAAAAAATCCCCACAAGCAAAACCTCAACTACTATGAGCTCCTACTAAAAAATCACTAAAACAGGTGAAGAAATAAAACGACCATGGAAAAAGTGATTCTGCCCTTCTCCAACAGGGGACAGGTAAGGGCTACCCAGGCCTTTCAGCTGCTATTCAGAGGGACCAAGGGCACCAACCCTGTCTACACTCCCAGGTATTACCTGGCTTCCCAGGCCACAGAAACAGAAGCCAAATGAATTTGGAAAATCCAACCCTCCCCTGTTGCAGCAAAATACAAAATCCCTTCCATTTTTGCTTATACAAAGACAGTACTCCAGAAAATTTCCTCCTCTCTCTGCTACTCTTACATCTCTCTTTTCTGTCTTTCCCTATTTAGCATAACAAGCATGCTCTCATTTAATTCATCTTAAACATAAAATAAAAGTTAACATCTCTTGACCCCATTTTCTTTGTCACACTGCCCCATTGCTTTGGCCCCTGTACAGAAAATCTCTTCTAGCAAGTTGTCTATTCTAGTCTGCCCCTCTGTCCCTCTGTCTCTGTCACTCTCTCTCTCTCTCTCTCTACACACCACACGCACACACACACACACACACACACACACACACACAATTCCAATTGTCTCTTATACCTGTTTCAATGAGGTTGTCCTCAACTAATTCATGCAAATGCACTTGTCAAGGGCCTCAATGACCTCTACATTGTAAAATGCAATGAAAAATATATTTCTTTCTTAATACTGTCGTTTGTCATTTTGTCACCCCTCCTTTTAGATAAGCTCCCTGCACCTGGCCTACTAGAAATATCAACACAACAGGCCCCAAACCTAACTCCTAATCATTTACCTCCCTTTCAAATGTGCACGCTCCACCCAGTCTTCTCCCCACCTTGGTCTGTGAAACCCCAATGGCTCAAACACAAATCTTGAAATTATCTTTCATTCTTTCTCTGCCAGAGCCTATATGTATCAGCCTCCAAAGTAACAGAATTTAAAATGTCTTTAAAAATTGTGTACACATAACAATGTAGAAAAAAATTCCTAGATAATAATAGCACAAGAGTCAGGACAGGAGTAATTGAGGTTAAAGTGTTCTGAAGTCCCCATTTTATTTGAGAAAGGAGGCAAATATTAATTAACCTTAGATTTTTGTTGAGGTAAATATACCTGTAGAAATTTGAGGATGACCACGTAAAACTATAAGCAGAACACATAACCTCCAATCCTTCCAACTTAGCAGAGAGAAAAGAACTGAAACGGAGATAGAAATAAATAAGCTCAATCCAAAAGAGACAAAGAAGGAGAGAACAAATAAATAAAGATAATGGGGAAAAGTAATAAAAAATAAAATCACCAAAGCGCAACATAGAAATGCACCCAAATGTGTCAATGGACACTATAGATATAAGTGGTCTAAAAGCTCTAGTTGAAAGGAAAAAATACGGTTGAATTAGAAAAATATAAATAAAAGCCAGCCATATTTTGTATAAAAGAGACATACCTAAAACAAAAGATCTAACTTTACACTATAAAATCCTGAGCGGTAAATTTAAAATGAACATTCAAACTTCCTCACACCTATGGTCATTGTAACACCCTTTGAAAGTCACTGGAAGCCCTGGTCAGGGCTGCAGAACCACCGTGAGTAGTGGTGCTACCAGCACTGAATACGTGGTACTAGGAAACTGCAGAGGCAAGATCTATATGTTTCAATAAGAGCATGTTTACCCCAAAGAATCTTCATGCACACTGATTGATCAATAGAATAGCTAAGTCTCTCTCCTCTACCAATTATTCTAAATCTTCCTCCATAAATGACCATTGTGCTCATAGACCCATGAATTTTGTAATATATTTTTTTCACTCAAATTATTTATATAAGCAGGGCCCCAGATGCTTCATATTCTAGAATTTTCAAAACTCTGCTGAAGGCATATTTACTCCTTTGAATCACTGTTTATTATTTTGCTAGAGTAAGAGAATTATTATTTTCATGCTTAAATGTAGGAACTAAAGCAGAATAGTTAGTGACTTATCCAAAATTATGGTAGCCAATCTGGCAAAGAAACAAATTTTGTTAATATTCTAATGTTTATTTTCTTTTCAGATTGTAAAATGGCATTAAAGTAATCTTTTATCTCAGGCACAAGTAATAGAAAGGAGTATAGTGTATTTTAATAAAGTGGTATAAACTCCTAGTGCTGTAGTTGTGAGGCTGAGCACCTGGCAATTTCAATACATAACTCGGGTATATAATCCTGAGTGGAAGTGCCATTGGAAGGGAGAAGCTTAAGGTGTGGACAGAACTAGGGGACAAGTATTTGGAGTGGAGCTGTGCCTCTTTCTCCTTTCCTGTCCTGCATAAGATAAAGAGGCACCTTTATAATCCTAAGACCATCATTTAAGGTTTCGAAGAAAATTTCTGGAAAAAATTAATGTTTGATGTCTTTCATTATATGATGTCCATATACCCTTTAAGATAATTCCTTAGAATCAACTTACATACATAAGAACTCAGATAAAATGGATATCAATGTGATACAATAAAAAACGATGGATTTTGAAGCCACATAAATCTAGGTTTGAATCCTGTCTTCCATCACTTATGAGCTGTGTGACCTTGAATAAGTTTTTTAACTGTTCTGAGCTCCAGGTACTGAGATGTAAGTGTGAGATAATGAAGTCACTCAAGACAGAAAACAGACAAAGCATGCAGCTTAAGCAGGCATTTGATTCAAGACAGTTCTTACTATTATTTCACTATAGTGCTCCTCAGCTGATACAGGTCATTGTAATTAATAATAACTGTTTTTGTGTCATTAAATTGAGATAGAATAAAACAATGGATGTTTGGAAGAGAATTTGGTCACTATTTCATCACCGTTAGGTATTTCATTGTATTATAATGGCCCGAAAAAGTTCACATGCTTGCAAAGAGGCTAAATTATCTGAGTGGATTGGGGAATGCAAATGAGAAAAAGAAATAGATTATATGTTATCTAAGGTTGAAAAGACATTCAACCGTTTCTGCATAATGTTAAAAATTATACTCGGATGCTCACAGTCAAATTTTAGTGATATAAAGGTAGTCAAAACAGATGTTAGATTAAATTGGCTGGTAAATTTAAGGAAACTGATGGATTCATCCAAATCACTTGAATAAGCAGGCAGCCACAGTACATATGTGGAAAATCTTACAATATCCCTTTTTTTTCTTTGCCATTAACATTAATTCTTCTCTGCATTTTAAACTTTTTTATTTCTTTTAATCAGAAGCAACCATCCAGCTTTAAATTGTATGGTAACCACAGGATGCTTTCTTACATCATGGGGAGTAAAACTCATAATTAACTCTACCCCTAAAATATCCATTATCCCAATTTTGACTAATGAGAGAAAGTTTATAAAAAATATTATTCACCTTATCTGGGGAATAAGTAAATTGCTCCCTGGCATTACTGCACACACTGCAATTCCCATGGTTCTATTATTTTTAACATACTGGCCCAATATGATTTTTGAAATATAAATGCCTTGTCTCTTAATATTTTTAGTGATTTATCTGGAAAACACCCTGAAATCTTCATTGGATAATGTATTCTTCAACTGCTAGTTGTCACTTAGGAATGTAAGCACTGGAAAAACTCGAGATTTTGAATATTGTTCCTCTCAGTATATGTTTTATATGTATATATTAAATTTTTTTTTCTTAATCCCCACCTGAGGATATTTTTCCCATCGCTTTCTCAGAGAGAGTGAATGGAAGGGAGAGAGAGAAACATCGATGGGAGAGAGAGAAACATCGATGGGAGAGAGAGAAACATCGATGGGAGAGAGACACATCAGCTGGTTGCCTCCAGCACATACCCCGACCAGGGGCAGGGAACTAGCCTGCCACCCAGGTACGTGCCCTTGACTGGGACAAGAACCCTCGACCCTCTGTTGTGCAGGCTGACGCTCTAAACACTGAGGAAACCAGCCAGGGCTGTTTTATATATTTTTTTATTTATGAGCCCACCTGCCTGGTTATGACCACTTGTGGCTATGACCGAGATACTGAAAGCAGCACTGACTTCCCACAGCGAACAATTAAAAAACTGGACAAAATACACCAAACAACAATTTTCACACTGTGACCTCAAAGAGAAAATAACAAAAGTTGAGCCCTAAGCTTCTTGATTTTGGCAAATTAAAGGCTATGGCACCAGGAGGGCAAACTCAAGCAGAGCCAGGATGAAGAGCCAGGCTGAAGTTCAAGGAGCTGGGGGTGGCAGACATTGCGGAGAAGGGAACTGAGAGAATGGGGAGACCCAGGGAATGGGCTCCAGGCATCTACACTGGGGTCTCCTCGAATCTTCAGCTGACTACTGAGCTGCCTCTGCATAGAGTGGGACTATTAGATGCCAAGAAAGAAACCACTACTAAGGAAAGGACTGGAAAACTAAAACTATGAAACTTACAGGTAAAGAAATAGGAGAAAATCTTTGCTAAGATAGCTTAGAAGGACATTGATAACACTAACCATAAAAGAAAGTAATTAATAGATTGATTAGACTTCTTAAAATCAGCATCCTCTCTTGAAAAAGACACCATTATGAAAATAAAAAGGCAAGTCGCCCACAGGGAGGAATTATTCACAACACTTATGTCTAAAAAAGACTTCTATCTAGAATATCTATGAAGAAGTCTTACAATTTGATGGAAAGAAAATAGACAACCCAATTTTGAAAATGTGTAAAAGATTTGAACAGACACGTCACAAAGAAAGGGTATACAAATGGCCAGTAGGCACATAATGTGATGCTTAATATCATTGTCATCAGTAGTCATTAGGGAAATGTAAATTAAAGCCTCAGTGGTCTTCTGTAAAACATACTAGAAAGGCTAAAATTAAAAAGACTGACAAAACAACTATTGGCAAGGACAAGGAGCCACTGAACTCTCATACATTATTGGTGGGAGTATAAGATATTGCCCCCAATTTGGACACCATATTGGCAGTTTCTTAGAAAGGTAAACATTCACTTACCATATGACCCAGCAATGTTACCTCCTTGGTATTTAAAATAAATCATAACATTTGTTCACACAAAGACTTGTACACAGATGTCCATTGCAATTTTGTTAATAATAGCCAACATTCAGAAGAACACAAATGCCCATCAACAAGGGAATACTGCTCAGGAATAAAAGGGAATGAACTATTGAGATATGCAACAATATGTATGGATGAGTCTTAAAAGCATTATGCTCAACAGGAGAAGTCAAATACAGAAAGGGTATATACTGTATAATTTCATTTACATGAAATTCTAACTCAGGCAAAGTAATCCACAGTGATGGAAAGTGGAACAGTGCTTGGCTGGGGTGGGAGGAAATGTGGTGAGCTGCAAATTGGCATAAGAGAAATTGTAAGGGTAAAATTTATATCCCAGTGTGGTGGTGGAAACAGGGGTGTATAGTGTGTAAGAAATCTTTTCTCTCGATTAAATTATACTTCCTTAACAATGATTTAAAAGTAAAAAGGAACCATAACTTATAACTGCGTTTACAAAATATGGTATTCTGTAAGAATGTGATTTTTAAACATATCTAAGTTCTTCAGCGTATCAATTTTGTCACCTTCATATATATGGTCTATTTAAAGAGATTTGAGGTTTTTTTTCACTTTCATATTATGTAGGATGGGTTTACTTTTCTGCTTGTTCTAAAACTTTTCATTCTGAACAAATGTCCCTTCTCTATAGGGAACAAAATAATTATCAACTCTATAGGCTAATCACTATGAATTAAACATTTCCTTTTGGATAATACAATTTAAACCATCTTGAATATCATACAAATTATTGGTAAAAGTAATTAAGGACTAGAAAAAAAGGTAATTATCTCTCTGATGGATGAATTGATAGGGATAAAGTGAGAGCTGATCTGAACTCTCATCTAAAACTAGAACCAAATTAAACAAAATCCTAAAACTTTACTTGTGTTTTTAATTGATTTTTACACATCATTGCACTTCCAAGTACCCTATTTTTTTTTACTGAGGACTGTAAGCAGAAAATCCTTCAAGGAAAGATATTACCATACTTGTGAAAAGGCAGGAATCTTCTAGAAATATCTTCCAAAATACATACGACATGGTTTCTTTTCTAAGACCTACATATTCCTAAAGAAATTTATTTTCAAATGAAATGTCTAAAATTGTTTACATGGATTGAGGAGAAAGCAAATCTTTCTAGGATACTAGTTAAATAATATTGAAGGATCAGTTTCCAAATGGGGTTTATTAAAACTGGTGTAGGCATTCAGGTCTGCATTGTACCGTGTTAATAAAAACTCACATATATTGGGACTGTGTACTCACTTTGCACAGTTGCACGGTAACCAAAGTGCAAGGCAGGGATATGATTCAGCTATGCACAAGTTTCAGTTAATGTAGTCTTGTCTTGGACAGTTCCCTGCTAACAAACACCCCACTAATAGAATACAGATTGCATTAATTGGAAATGGCTATGTGAGTTTTGACATGCATTTTTTTGGTTTATTTTTTGTATGTAAAATCAATACATGTATCTATTTTTAAACATCATGAAATACCACAAGTCTTCTAATGAAAAGCAGCATCTTTTCCTGCACTCCTCCCTACTCTCACACAATAGCTGCAATCCTTTCGCACCTGCTTCACTGCATCTTCTGCTATTAACTCCACAATCCTAAATAATAGAACATTCTTTAGAAGTAATGTAGATACTTATAATACTATAACTTTATTTGTAAATAATATAACTTATAACTTTATTTTTTATTAATAAATGTTGCTCATTCTTGTTGGAGGGCTCTGTCATCTTTAAAGTTGGGGCTAGCTGCTTTGTCTGCACAACGCTCATTGCAGGACTGCCACTGGCCCTCCATCTCTCTCGGGGGGGACCCTTTCTTTCCTGGACCTGGCGTCTCCCTTACCCACGGTTTGCTCTCTCATGTTTTAGCTCATGCTTCAGCAGCTTCCTGAGAATTTGTGGGAAATATCTTTTTTTAGATATTTTCTATTGAAAATGTCTAATTGTTCTCTCATCACATTAAGTCGTTAGGTTGAGTCTAGAATAATGTAAAATACAAATTCCTTCTAGAGCTGTGACGGCCTCCCTGCGCGCTCTCCTCACTTGCAGCGTTGCGGGAGGAAATGCAGTCCTGCTTTTCTCCTTCATTCTCCATATGACCCGTTTCCACTACTCCTCAACTTTGAACAGTTTACTTTGTTTAATTTCAGTTATACCAAAAGTTCATGGTACTCTGCCTTGGAGCGTGTGTATGTCTGTATATGTGTGTCATTTGGTGTTTTGGATATTTGGCAAACTATTTTTTTTCAAATCATTCTTGTATTATAATCACAAAAAAAGAAAAGATAAAACGATGAAAGTTTGTTCACGTTTTCAGGACTCATAAAATCTAGTTAATTAGATTTAATTAACATGTAGAATTCATTGATCAGCATGTTATTTGCCATTAATTCCTGTATAAATTTTGTTTCCCTGCTGTTTTATTACTATTTTTCAGAAACGTATAAAGTGTGAGTTAAAAAATTAATTTATTTTTAAATGTAATTGCTATACAGTATTACATTAGTTTCAGGTGTACAACATAGTGACTACACATTTATATCATTTATATACTTTAGGAAGTGATCACCACAATAAGTCTAGTAACTGTCTGTTACCATACAGTTAGTAGTGAGACAATAATTAATAGTGAGACAATAAAATCTGTGTGTATGTGTGTGGCTTATCAGACTATTAGTTTCACTATTGGGTAACGGTACAGTCAGCCAGCCAGTGGTATGCTGATAAATGTTTAACAAGTGGCTCTTTGGGGGTGGGGAAAGTCCTCATCTGCTGGTATGCTGATTCCCATGGTGTAAATATTCCCACCATAGTTGATATCAAGCTAATAACTTGACTTCGAATGGCTGTAAAATTCCTGAAAATTTAACAATTGTTCCTCACAAACCAGCTATAGATGGCTTCACACACCACTGGACCCAGTCATTTTATTGGCAGATTTCCCCTCAATATCAGTTCCTGCTGGTCCTCTTTTTAGGTTCTCCAGAGAAAAACTAAATAATCTACTGCTTCAGGGTCAGAGGCAGAAATCATTATGCATGGCTGCTGGAGCCCATAAAATCTGAGAGAAATGGGGTTTAATAAATAGATTTGACAGTGCTTCCTTGTTTTTATACAGAACTCTTGTCCCCCAATCGTGTTTGGTGTTTCTTTTTTTGGAGACACACTGATTCAGATTTGCCATGGAATAATCTCTTGTTCTGTGAATTATTGAGAGAGAGAGAGATTTAAATCTCTGACAATCATTGTGGATTTGTCTGTTTCCCCTTTCAGTTCTGTCCATTTTTGCTTCATGCATTTTAAAGCTATGTTCTTAGCAGCATAAATATTTAGGATTTTTATGTATTTTTGATGATTTGACTCTTTTATTATTATAATATGGCCTTTTCATCCTTAACAGTATTATTTGCTCTGAAATCTACGTTTTTAGATAGTAATAGTTTTGAGTTATTTGGTTATGATATGCCATGATATAGTTTTCTTTACGATTCCTATGCTTCAAGTTCATTAAGTTTCTTTGATATGTGGGTTTATGGTATTAATCAACTTTGGAAAAATTTCAGCCATTTTTCCTTCAAATATATTTTTTTCCTGTCCTCTGCCTTCTCTTCTTCAGGGACTCCAACTACACACATATTAGTCTCTTTGAAGTTGTCCCACAGTTCACTGATGTTCTTTTTTAATTAAAAATTATTTTTCCACTCTTGGCATAATTTGGATAGTTTCTTGCTATGTTTTCTTATAATTTCATATAGTTTCTTGCTGTTTTCAAGTTTCCTAATCAGTTATTCTGCAATGTCTAATCTGTTGTTGATTCTTCCCAGTGTCATTCTCACCTTATCCATTATAGTTTTCATCTCTGGAAGCTTTCTTTAAGACATTTCTTATATATTTCATGTTTCTACATAACTTTTTGAACATATGGAATACAGTTATAATAATTCTTTTAATTTAATTGTCTGCTAATTTGAACATCTGTGCCAGTTCTGGGGCAGTTTTGATTCAATGATCATTCTTATTTATCGGTCATCTATTTCTACTTTTTGCAGGCCTGGTAATCTTTAATTGGATGTCAAACATTATGAATTTTACATTGTTGGGTACTGGTATTTTTGCATAACTTATAAATTTTCTTGATCTTTTTCTATGATGTGGTTAAGTTACTTGGAAACAGTTTTATTCTTTTCAGTCTGGCTTTTATGATTAGACACGTCCAGAGTAGTGTTCAGTCTAAGGCTAATTATAATTATGCCTTACGACCTAGGCATGATCCTCCTGAGTACTCTACCCAATCCTTTGTATATTATGAAATTCCCCAATGTGAATGGGGACTATTCTCAGGCATACAGCAACTTTAGTACTATTCCCTTGAATCCTTTTAGATGGTTCTTTCCCTGGCCTGGAGTAATAGTTTCTTCTTTGCATATATTATAGTTTGCTTTTATTATATTGGGTGTGATATAATTTATATTATATAACATATTTTTTTCCTCCCTGGTTTCTTTTACTCAATACTATGTTTATGATATTGAGCCCTGTTACATATGGCAGTAGTTACTCCACTTCATTACTTTATCTTATTCCATTGTATGACTGTACTATAATTTATCTTGGTAAACATTCGCACACACATATATATACACATATATATATACACACACACACATATATATGTATTTAACAAGCATTAAGTTTGCTGAGTCCTAAGGTATGCATATATTACACTTTAATAGATAATTTCTAAAGGTCTTCCAAAGTTATTGTCAGTTCAAAAGACAAAACAAAACAATTGCTCCCCATTTTCACCAGCTTTTTCTAGTGTTATCTTTCTAATTTTAGCTATTTTAGTAACTGCATAGTATCTTATTGTAGTTTTAATTTTCATTTCCCTAGTGACTAAAATGGTTGAAAACTTTTCATATATTAATTGGTCATTTTGGTAGCCTCTCTTGTGAAGTACCAGTTCAAGTCCTTT
The DNA here is from genome assembly GCF_054644295.1 of Miniopterus natalensis. Lineage (NCBI taxonomy): Eukaryota > Metazoa > Chordata > Mammalia > Chiroptera > Miniopteridae > Miniopterus > Miniopterus natalensis. Next base: position 22,566,115 of record NC_142096.1, read on the forward strand.
GCATATTACTCTAAGATCTTTTTACTAAAAACTTAAAAGAGATCCTTTATATATCTCAGATATATCTTTTCCTATATCTCTTATTAGTTATATGTGTGAAAATATCTTCTTTGTTATTTTCTTTCTCACTCATTTTTGAAGAATGTTCTTTTTAAAATTTCATGAAATGTATTGGAGTGACATTGATTAATAAGATTATGTAAGTTTCAAGTGTACACTTCTGTAATGCATCATCTGTATATTGCATTGTGTGTTCACCCAAAATCAAGTCTTCTTCCGTCACCAGATATTTGACCCCTTTACCTTCTTCTATTTCCCCCAACTCCCCTTTCCCACTGGTAACCACCATACTGTCATCTGTGTCTATGAGTTTTGTTGGTTTGCTAGTCTTGTTGGTTCATTTGTTGCTTTCTGTTTTATATCCCACATATGAGTAAAATCACATAGTTCTTGATTTTTTAAAATCTGATTTATTTCACTTAGCATGATATTCTCAAGATCCACCCGTGTCATCACAAATGACAGTTAATTTTAATTTAATTTATCAAGTTTTTCTTCATGAATAATATTCTATTTAGGAATATTTTACTACTTCAGATTATGGTGATATATGCACCGACATAGGTTGCGGGTTCGATCCCCAGTGGGGGCATGTATAAGAGGTAACCAATCAATGTTTCTCTCTCCCTTCTTCTCTCTCTGAAATCAATACAAACATATTCTTGAGTGAGAATTTAAAAAATTTATGTATATAGGTTTCAGGTGTACAATTCTCTAAAACACCATCTATATATTGTATTGTGTGTTCACCAACCCACGTCAAGTCTCCTTCCATCACCATTTATCCCGCCTTTACCTCCCCCCACCCCCCTTTTCCTCTGGTATTTATCACACTGTCGTCTGGCTATGATTCTTTTTTTTTGCTTAATCCCTTCACCTTTTTCACTCAGCCCTGCAACCCCCTTCCTCTCTGACAGCTATCAGTCTGTTCTCCATGAGTCTGTGTGTTGTTTGTTATTTTGTACATTAGATACCATATGAGTGAAATCACATGGTACTTGTCTTCCTCTGACTGACTGGGCTGAGTAGATTTTCATATGGAATAAGCATTAATTCTGATTATTTCACACCACATACAAAAATTAATTTCACTTGGACTGCAGGTTATACATAAAGGTTAAAACAATAAAGCTTCTGTAGTTTTGGTATGTTTTCTGCCTCAGCATCTTTCTCTTACTAGCTACCATATATATAGCTGTTAGAACACATGCCTGTGTATTATGTATAATGTCCCTATACACAGGATTACCATAAGTAGTCAATCATGGTTGTAAGGAGCAACTATATGTGTCACATATTATACATGCCAGGTGCTACATATGAAGTTCTTCTAATATTAACAAAATCTCTTTGAATTGGATAATTGGTTCATTCTAGTCTCATTTTAGAGGTGAGAATACTGGTTCTCAAGACCCTCTTGTTTGTGTAAGGTCTCCTGCCTCAGTTGAGGAAAGAGCGAATCTAATTCACACCTGTTTAGCTCCAAAGCTTACACTCCTTCTAGGGCGTCATTGCTCCCATGTACAGAATGTGTTCTGTGCTATGACTGTTGTTATTCTTAAAGTCTTTTCTACTGGACTGTAAGCTTTTTGAGGTCTTTTACTTCTTTTATATCATCCAAGCACAAATTGCCTCAGAAGATGATAAATATTGATCAACCGGTTGAATTTCTGCAACAAAATTCCTCAATATAGGAATAAGAAAGTAGCAAAGATGTGTTCAACATGGGTGGGCTGTAAGGTTATTTTGCTCCAAAATTACACTCACTGGACAATGCTCCCCTGATGAGAGAAAATAGCCCTAGAAAAATGAACTAGTAACAATGAGATGATTTTCTCCTTGAAAAATGTCCTCAGTTCAATCATACCTGGGCATTATATTTTGCTGATATCCTCTGAAAAGTCAGGAAATAGTTGGCCATCTCTAAGGTTTTTTCAAAACTAATTCTGTGAGCTTTTAGTCCTCACTGTAGTGAAGGCTGCAGTCACAAAATGGAAGCATCCATTAAATTATTGGACAGTGCAGATGGAAAGAGCCTTCCCCTAACTCCCAGAGAAAAAGAATGAAATAACTTTGAGTAAAGGAAAAGATCTGCGACCTAGCTTATTGTGTCTGGTCAGTATATTTCCCACATATTCACTACATAATTGTTCAAATCTTTCCTTTACTTTGGTTAAGGAGATAAGGTGTCTTCATTGTGAAGTATGAATTTTTTCATCTCTGGTTATGATTGAATCTAAGAGATTAGATAAAAATACAAGTGAAATAGACATAAATCTAGAGAAGGAATAGTTATTCTAAGGAAAACAATGTTTTTTCCTCATTTTTTCCAAGCACATGGGAATTTATAGGTGACTATTATAAAGCTATAAGTGACTGTGGGGACTCTTGTTTGTATACTACAAGAATGTAGTCACCTGAAATATATAAGGTATAACTTTTAAATATAGCCAGATTACTTACTCAAGTTGTTTACTGATAAGTAAATCTTTTTAAACGATTGCTTTTCTGAACAGTCATCCTATAAATAAAATAGGATTTGATTTCATATTTTAAGCTTTAGCTACCATGGCTAGTTGCATTTAATTATGTGCAATATATTCAAGTAAACAAATTTGAAATGGAACTGAATGATTTCTTAATGTTAACTATGGTTTTTATTGACTCATTTTCTTGTATTTTCCTTAAATATTTTATCATTTTGTTTTCCTGTTACCCTTTATGAATATTTTCAAACAATAGTTGTCTTGCCCCACAATCTTCTAAATTAGATCATCATGTTACTGTACTTATCAATATTGTAAGTAAACACTATTATCCCTGTTAATATAAATCGATCAGCATTTCATTTATGGTATAAAATTCTATTAGTGTCCATTAAATTCCCTGAAAAGGAAGACTTTAATCTATGAGACATCTTTCTTTTGTATGTAGCTATAAAATGCCTTCAGATTCTCTTGGCACTTTAGTGTTGTTTGTAGAACATGAATGTGATTAAGGAAAAATACTATGAATGGGTAGGCAATATCAATTGGCAGGGCTTTAGAAAATACTCATCAAATGGTATATAATGAAATTCTCAAATAAAAAACAGATACATTAAAAAAACAAGACTAATACTAATTATTTTTAGACTATTATAACAGTTAATAAACCAACAAACCTGCATATTTTATGATGTTATAAGCTAAAATCTGAGGATTAATTTTTTAAAAACCATGTGTGTATTTTTCTGGCATTTATATAACCTATAAGTCAAATTCCTAAAAATTTCCTCTTACCTAGACAGACTCTGATCCACCATAATACTGATCTCTTTCTTATTATTAAGTTCATTTTATTTTCTCAGCTATAAAATGCCTTTGTTACGTGGTTTTGTTCTTGTAAGGAACATAAGATTAAGAAAACTTGACTTGGAGTGGTGAACACACAATACAAATACAGATGATGTATTATAAAATTGTACACCTGAAACCTATATAATTTTATTAACTAATGTCATCTCAATAAATTCTATTTAAAAAAAGGCAGACTGGATAAACCCAGGTGTGATAGGAAACCGATTTCTGTATCAGTGGCTTATTGGATCTGTTTCTATGTTTGTTTTCTGGATTCAGTGGCTAATTTGGTTTCTAATCATGCTTTTGACCCCATTTCCAGACTGTTTGTGGTAACGGGGAGAAGAAAGGCCCTGCAGTAGGTAATTAAGTCTGCAAAAGCAGGGCTGCTTACTTTTCATTGCAGCAGATAATCAGAGTGCTGTTGCTCAAGTGTAAAATGCAGAAATTAATGATCCTATATAATACAGATTAGGGCTTTCATTTTAAAAACTATCAGTGCAGAAGAACAAAGGTAGAAAGAACAGCATGATATTTGGAATTCCAATATATAATAAAGCTTGCAAATTTTTAAAGAGGCTTCTAAGCATAAGACTAATCTAAATTTGCCTTGTGTTCTAAGGTGATTGATTAGTTCAGAACTCAGATATATTACTGCCCCATTGCATCACTGAAAAGGCACAATTAGACACATTTATTCATGTCTTTTCACTTGTAAACATGGTCTATTGTTCATTCAGATCAAATAGAGTAAGTGGGAACATTTAGCATATTGAGTATCACATAGTAGGTACTCAGTAAATATCACAATGTTTAAATAAAAAGAATATTTTCCATAAAAGGGTAATAAAGCAATATCCAAGAGTCATAAAAATAAAATGCACATATGTTTTAGAAATATATCATCCTGTAAAAATGTTCATAAACTATTATTTTACTCAGGTATTTTTCTCTGGCAGAGTTCAATAGATTGCAAAGCTAATGTTGCTGTAGAAGGGTATTAGTTTACAGTTTATTAAAAGAAAATGACTTCCAACAAAACTCCAGTGTTTGTTGATAACAATGCCAAAAATACATACATGTCACAGCATGATCTAATGATTCAATACTCAGTGTATATAAACATACTGATATACTTCAACATGATCAATTTAGCCAACCATCAAGTCAACAGATTTTCAGTGTTCTTTCCTAAAATTGTTAGATAGTTTTGATTGCTCACAATTAGTTATTTTTTCAATGATTTTTTTCTGTATAGTTATTTCTCATTTCTTGTCAGTAATAAACTGGTTAATTTGGCAAGCACTTCACTAAGGTAACAAGAATGAAGAATTATATTCTTCAGATTACACATGGGGAAATGGGACAAAGTAAAAATGACAATGCAATTTTCATTTATCGGAACAGTCCACATCAATAAAAATTCATCATTTTCTCTTCAAATTTATTCAAGTTCTCATCAGATCAAGATCAATGACTTGCGGATCAGAAAATGTAGTCAGAATAGCCCTGAAGTATTACTTTAACAGGTAAAGTAAGAGCAGAGTTTCAAACTAAGCAACCCAGAATAAGACAGCATCACTTCCTTTCAGCAGTTGGTAAAACATTTGGTGTGTTGATCTGGCACAGTTCTAAGCTTGTATTAGAAAAATCAGGAACACAGGAAGAGCAACATTTGTCGCATATCGGCAACCATTCTGATCTATTTATAAAATATGCTATGCAACATTGTTTTCTAAATAGAGAGAAGTGGAGCTTTGTCATGTCTTCTCCACCAGAGCACTTATACTTTAAAATGACAAGAACATTGTCTGAAGTAAGCCCAGAAGTTAACAACAACGGACTCTGCAGCTAAGCGCCTGGGCCTTGCAGTTCAATTTTCACACTGGCCAGTGCCCGCTCAAGGGTTTAGTGCTTATTCATTGTAACCAATAACTAAAGTAAATTTCAATAAAATCTTGCTTTCCAAGTTATGGTCAATAACTGCAAAACCATCACTATCAACAGCACGATGAACCCACGTCCCAACACACGAACGTGGAGGTCATGCAGCTGTTCACAGCGCAGTTCATCTATTACTTCCCCTATAAATTATGCAGGTAGGTTTTTATTCTTATAGCTTTCTGAAAGCAAAATTAAAATTATGGTTTTGTTACTTTTAACCAAAATGATGCTGTTAAAAAGGGACACTATAACCATTGGACAAACTAGGTTCTCAGTGTGTGCCTCTTCTTGCTTTGCTGACTGGAAGTGGCTAGCCTGGCCTCTGACACTGGAAAGAATGTAGGAGAGGGAACTCAGAGGCTCTGGTGCTGAATTGAGTAGGGCCTTGTGTCCCTGATTGTGACAATTCCAACAGTTTCATAGGCTCAGTTTTATAGTTTTGATGTTCATGAAAGATTTTTAGTTGAAAAGCCCCCAGCCAATTATTCACTAATAAGTCCAAGCATGTGAAACAATTGCTCTCCAAGGGCTGTCAAACAATGAGGGACTGCCAATGACTGGCAGCAGAGTGGGTCTGGATTTGGCCACAAGTATGAACTGGCAATAGAGTGGGCAGAGGAGAGAACAGAGGACTGCAATGCCAAAGATAAAGGATTCATGGGATAAAACTCCTTATTTTCCTCTTTTTTTATGAATCAATTTATTCATATCATTTGGTTTGAGATTCAGGCCCATTAATGTAGTTACACAGAAATAAGTAATAAAAGTGAAAAGATGAACTATTACGTTGGGGTTGTTTTGTTTTGTTTTTAACATCCACTACTCGGTTTTGTGGGTTTTTAAAAAAAATATGTTTTTATTGATTTCAGAGAGAGGAAGAGGGAGGGAGAGAGAGAGAAACATCAATGATGAGAGTCATTGATTGGCTGCCTCCTGCACGCCCCCTTCTGGGGATCGAACCCGAAACCTGTGCATGTGCCCTGGCCGGGAATTGAACCTCGATTTCCTGGATCATAGGTTGGTGCTCAACTGCTGAGCCACACCGGTAAGGCAGGTTTCGTGTTTTCTATACCTAATCATCCCTACAGGTGGACTTATTTAATCTCTACCTCGTAGATGAAAACATAGAATTAGGGAGGTTACATAAATGGGGAATGTCATCCAGCTAATAAATGGAAAAGCAGAGATTGTAATATTAATTGGAAAAGTGAACAAGTATCAATAAAAATGAACTAAAAAAGAAGCAGCCTGATGAAAAGGCAATATTCAGTTTCTTTTGTCACTTCTAGCCATTCTTCACTGTCCTATATTAAAAGCTACAAAAAATATGCTAAGCTACTCTCTTTGATGCTCATAAGTTATCCTGCATATACCCGTGATAGCTCAAATCTCCCCTCTCTCTCTTTTTTTAATCTATCTACCTGCTTTCCTCTGTTTAACGCTATGGCTTTATGCCAAACTTGAATAGCCTGCCTTTTCTTTTTTCCTAAGCCACTATCAAAGATAAGGCTTCTTGGACTAATTATTCTTTACTCCATGCAATTCAACTGAAAATAAGAGACACCTTAGATTGGATCTAGGATCCATGCCTTCATATGCAAGTGAGATGGAATAGAATATTTCTTATTAAGTAATAAAACATATTATAAAGCTACCATAAATGGATAATTTTTGACCTTGAGGTATGAACTGGTATTTCATCAGCTCAGAAAAATTAGACCACACAGACATTACTATTTTTGTAGGAATGTAATATTTAATGAGATTAAGATAATCTAACAATATGGAAGAATAATATTCAATAAAGTATTTAAAAACTACTTAGAAGATTGAAAAGTGCTATTTAAGACTCTAATCTCATCTTATACATTAAAATAAACCCCATATGTATTAAATAATTAAATTAGAAAAAAATCATATCACAGGAAAGATTGAAAGAAGCAATGAGATACTTATGAAACAGTTGAAGGTTTATCTTAAATCAAAATTATCCTGAATAAGTTAGTAAAACCAATAATGCCAAACATCGGCACATATTGGGATTAATTTTGTGGTTTGGTTCTAAGACCTCCCCTGTGTTATTTCACTTAATATTCACATCCATATACTTTTAGAATGAAAGTTGATGATTCATCTAAAATATTCCCAAGAGAAACAAACCTACTGGCCTAAAGGAAAATGATGAAATCTAATGTCTTTTCTTCTCTGAGGTGCTCCAACCCAACCCCACACCAGACATCCATTACCTATCAAGAAATCTTGGCATCTTGCAAAGCTGAAACTCTGTACCCATTAGATAATAACTCCTCATCTCCTATTCCTGCAGTTCCTGGCAACCACCACTGTACTTTCTCTCTCTATGAATTCAGTCACTCTAGGTACTTCACATAAGTGGAATCATACATTACTTGTCCGGTTGTGATTGGCTTATTTCACTTAGCATAATGTCCTAAGAGTTCGTCCATGTGGTAGCATGGGAGGGGTAGTTTTAAGATAATCAGTGATCCTTGGCAAACTTCAGAAACGCCAGGTATTCCCTATGAAGGCGCCTCATCCTGCTTCCACTGGCCACCGCAGCCAGCCAGAGGATTCCTGTCGGACAACTTTCTGGTAAGAGTCAGGTACAAGCTATCACAGTATTAGAAAACACACGTTAAGCTCTCCAACTCCCCTTGCTTGTCTTAGGGTTTCTCTCCAAGAAATCCTACATTGTCCAGTCTTTATATAATAAATACTTAGTTTTCCAGGATATAGTCTGGAAGTGGTTAATGAATGAACATGTGAAAAACTAGTTTGGGACTCTGTTTGCTGTAGGAAATCTGTGAGCCCTGAAGCACCTACTCTTTTCATCTCTGAATCTCAATCTAAGTTCTAACCAGGAAGAATCCAACTTTAACACTTTTCCTACATTCTGATGACTCTTAACATCTTTATCTCTAGCCCATGTTTCTCCTGAGCTGCAGTCCACTATCCAGTACCTATCACAAACACAGTAATGCCAGACCAACTATCTGTCTCCTCACATAGTTCTCTACTTCCTTTTCAGGTCAGTATTTCCAGCCACATCTGTGGTTAAACCCTCATCATTGTAAGCCCAATATAACAATAATTCCCTAACCAGTATCCTCCCCTCTAGTTGTGCCTCTCTTTGGCTATCTGCTGCTGTGGAGCAGGGTGATGTTACTCAAATACAAAAGTGATTGTGCCCACTTTGAACCTTTTAGTGATTTCATAAGATCTCCTCTGCATACCCCTGCTTACATAAGGCCTCACCTCTCACACTGGAAGCTTCTCAAAAAATGATTGTTTGCAGTGCCTTGTACATGCCAAGTGTCCAGTCTCTTTGTTCAAGTTCTCCTTTTGCCTGAATGTTCATATTCTCTGGCTCTTACCCAGCATTTCAACCTCAGGAACTTGTAACCATCCTTCACAATCAACTTTTTAAAAAGATGTTTACTGGTTTTGAGAGAGAGAGGAAAGGAGAAGGAGAGAGGGGAACATCCATGTGAGAGGGAAACATTGATCAGCTACCCCCTGCACACCTCTTACCAGGGATCAAGCCGGCAACCTGGGTATGTGCCCTGACAGGGAATCAAACTGGCAATTTCAGTGCACAGGTGATGCCCAACCAACTGAGCCACACCAGCCAGGACCCAAAATCAACTTTTTTAAATGAAGCATTTTATGACCCTTTTCCCATTAAAGGATTAACCATTTCACTTTTTTGTTTTCCAAACTACTTTCTATATACATCTACCATAAAATGTTATTGTACTTCCTTGATTATATGGTTATTTTCTTCCAAAACAAAACTATAAGGTGTTTAAGATTAAGAACCAGTTTTATTAATTTTTACATTCTTAGAGTATAACCCAGTACCTTATAAGTATTTGTTATTCGATTTTTAGAAGGAATAAATGAGTAAATAAAACATGATATAAATACAATAGTATACAACTATTCGAATAGATGTTTAAGGCATGAGATCATGTTATAATGTATAAAAACTACTAATAGAATGGAACACAAAATTGTATTTATATCATGTATATGACTTGGTAAAACATATGTGCTTAGAATAAAACCTGGAAGAAAATAAACAGAAATTGCTAAAGTTTATTCATTAGGATGATAAAACTTGAAGTAATTCTCATTCTCTCTCTTCTCCTCCTCTCTCCTCTCCTTTCCTCCCTTCTCTTTTCTAAAGTTCTGTCAAATGTTCAAATTTCTTTTATAACTATATATATTTATATATAACTATATATATATTTTATTTTAGGAGACAGATGGTTACATATGATCCACAATGGTATATCTCTTTTTATATGTGTCATTTCTCTCACAATCAAATGCTTCCTCATAAAGACAAATTGGAAAATAGTCAAGAGTTATAGCAAAACTGCACTAACTCAATTATACCAACCTCTAAGATCAAGTTATAGGTATCTCACCTCTGTTTTCTCTAATGTCCCCAAACATTCCAAGGCACCATCTAAAACTTATCAAGTTTTTAAAATCTTTCTTTCACAATATGTCCCATTACTTTTTCCCTAATTTTTTTCAAAGCAGTTCCTTATTCTGAAATAATGTAGTCTTTCAACTCTTATGTGGTTCAAATGGTGGGCAGTTAATCAAAATATACCTGAAAATCATGACTACACTGAGATCTTGAGCTTCCTGCTTCTATTGACTGACTATCCCCTTTGTCAGACAAAACCACAAACATCCAATGACAGAATTTCTTTTCTATCTGTGAAAGCACAGTTTTGACTGGGCAGCTCAATAGTTCTAAATAGTGCCCTCCTAGCCCCCAGGCCATTAGCAATTAAAAGACCAGAACATATATGAGTCCTTTCTACATTTTTGGTGCATAGCACATAGAAGTTGCATAAGTAACACACAGTGAGTCATATCATAGCTTTGTGAGACGCAGTAGAAGAAACAGCCACTAGCATAAACAAGAAAAATAAAATTGTTTTCTGTTTTGGTATTAGCATTTCATAGAAAGGGAATGGCAAGTCAGAAACAGCTAGTTGGAGCTGAATTTAGGACAAGCACAATGATTTTTACACGTATTCCTTATATACATATTAGATTAGTGATTAAAAGAGTAAACATTGGTGCCAATATGCCTGAATTTGAACCTGGCTCTGCCACTGTATAACTGTGTGACTTTGGACAAGTTAGGTGACTTCCTCAGGTCAATCAACTGTAATCTGGGGGTGATGTTAACAGACTTTCATGATAGAGTGGTTGTGAGAATTAAGTTAATATATATAAAGCCCAGAGACTGGCATATAAAAAGCACTGTTTAAGTGTGATTTGTTAAATTTTATACTCATTAGTTAAACTAGTCATAGTAAAACTCAAATCAAACTCAAGCCACAGAGATTTTACTCATGCATCACAAAAAATGTTTTCATAGAAAGAGTAGAAGAAAAGGTGCATATTATGTTTAAACCTTGACAACCTAAAATTCCAAGGAACTAAGTTTTTCCAAATAGCTGAATTTTCTGGATAACCAAATTTTAATTCTTATAAACACAACATACTTTTGGTTTCAACTCTTTATATTTGTCAACAATATGCACTTCACATAATTCTTTTTCATAATTAGGGCTCATTATTTCTATCAGTTGTTGTACAGAGTTATACTAGCCCATGTTGTCATGCCCTGAAGAGCTAGTGAGTTCCACAGAGGCATTTGCTCCGTCACTGGCGGCCCTATCCTGCATTTATTCCAGTTTTAATCTGCAGGTCTGTGATTGACTCTCTTCCTCTGCCCTGCGTGACCAGCCTTCATGGGTCTCCGCTGGCAGTGTGCCTGCCAATAGCAGCCCTGTTCTCCTGATATTTTACTCTAATTATTCTGTGGAGTTGATAGGAATAAATACACACAACCAGGCTGACTATATCATGTATGAAATCAGAATAAGCAGACTCTGAGTGAAGGCCTGAAGGGCATGATATGAGTGAAATCCATATGCTTTGTGTGTGAGAACTGCAAGCATCTATTTTGGTTCTGCAAAGACCATTTGCTCACTAATTTGTGCTTCTCTGTGCTCAAGAGGGTATGTGTCACTGCACTTAGTTAATTCATTCAACTAAGCAACAATGGTGACTTGGACTATTTAAATCTCAAAATGGGGATTTATATAGGAAATTATTTTGAAACAAGACTATTATAAACCATAGCACTTGAGTTTGAGCTGCTTGTGCTGTGTTCTTCTGCAAAGTTAGGTGCTGACAAGACGCTGAATAAAAATTTGTTAATTAGACATATTTTCAAGAATTTTACCTGTGTTATTTTCCATTTGCAATAGGCTCACTAAGAAGCTGAAATAAATATTTTAGACAATCACTTCTTGGTAAATTATCTCTTTAAAGATGTTCATCCCAATGCATAAAACATAACACATAATTTTTCTTGCAATTCAATCTAATCCTTAATTAGAAGAAAAATGGTGACCTAATTATTCTAAACTCTATTTCTAAATATTTTAATGCTAACAAACTTATTTAGTCATTGGTTAGATTCTAAAATTTATCAAGTTATGGAGTATTTGGAACAAAGTTTTTCCTCCTTTAACTTCATATTACTTTCATTTTATCTAATATACATTTTAGATTTTTGCTTGTTACTATTCTAGACAGGAAGAGAAAAAAATAATGTGACCAGTTGAACTATTATTAACTATAACAATCATTCTGTATTTGTTACGTAATCTCCCTGAATTTGCTTTCAGCCTAGATGACTTTTTCTTTTAAACTGTGTTTTTATCATGGCATGATTCTGCCCCTGACCATTTATGAATCTTAAACTTTTTTATATTTTCTTGTAAAAATTCCTCTCTCTAATCATTGTTAAGCTCTTTCATCAATAAACTTCTATCTCAATAACATCCTTAACTTCCTCATTCCAGTATCTTATTAATGTATTATGCAAAATCTTTACTATCACACTGCTAATTTGCTGATCACCCCGCTTACATTACTTATTCTTAAATTCTTGTCTTTGCATATTAATTATTCCCCTACTCTAATATCTTCTTTCTTTTACTCTGCTAACCTAAATACCTTCCTTTCTTTGACTCTTCCAGGAAGTCTTCTTGGTTTAACCACACCTGATTTTTGTATATTTTTTATGTGGCTATAATTTATTTATATTATTTGTCTATTGAATATGTTTCATTTTAAGTTTTCTTTTGCCTTTTTTCATGAGTATATGCTCTAACTTTCAAAAGAGAGAGACAAATCTATCACCAATAGGCACCATCTTCTTTTTGTTCATATTTATCTCCTTTGGCTAAGATGTATTCTCTAAAATTTACATTCTAAATACGTTATTGCTCAGCTAATGATAGAAGAACTTATAAGAAAGTAAAATGGTAAAAATTTTATAGACTTTTTCCTTTGACAGACTATTCCAAGGCATTTGGATAAAACTCATGAATGTTAGAGTTGAAACAGGTGTCTGATCATCCAGGGACCAGAGTTCTCAGACTATCTCTAGGTGTTCATTTTGTCATCAAAGTCTGATCACCTTATTTTAGGACTAAGGACTCTTAGGCTTAGAGAAGTTAAGAAACATGTCCAAGGTCAACTAGTTACTAGCTAGTTACTAGCACTCTGAGGACTAAAATCTGGTTATTTGATTTTCAATATTGACTGGGTTCTATAATAGGTTGCCACCCCCATATTAAAAGTGTGCTCTTCTCAAGTCTTTTGGAAGACTAAGTTTTTCCAAATAGCTGAATTTTCTGGATGACCAAATTGCCAGAAAATTCAGCTATTTTAGCAATGCCTGAGATTTGGATAGACTAAAGCACCATAGCCCTGTTTCACAGATGTGCTGTTTTAGATGCTAAGTGGCTGACCAGGGTAGCAAAACAAATCTACAAAGGCTTCAAAATAGAACATGCCTCTACTGTGTTCTAATTCTCAATGTTATCTAGTAAGTGACTCTGCCTTTGTGAGAACAAATTCTGTCTTCCCCAGAGGCTAAATAACTCCCTAATGGTAAATTAGTCACTTAGGAGGCACATTAACTCTTCCAGGCCACTGGGGTGTCATTACTTTGAAATCATTTGTTTCTAGGCCATTGGCTACAATGATAGTACACTACTCTAAATGGTACCCTAGTGGCCCAAAGACCTAATGCACCTTCCTTAGTGCTAATCTTGCTGCAAAGCTTAGGGATGCCCCTGAAACCCCTTCACTTCATAGAGCATTTAAACATTTTAAGGTTTTCTGGCCAAGGCTGACACCATATCAAATTGTGTCTTTCTTTTGACTTCAGAATTCTTATTTCTGCTTTCAATGATTCTCCGACCAACCGTTTCCCATTCACCTTGTATCTACTTTGCCCAGTATCTAATTCATCCAGGGACCAGAGTTCTCAGACTATCTCTAGGTGTTCATTTTGCTGTGCTATCAGAACTCATGATCCCTCTTTATAATTTTGCTCTTTTGGGCCCAACCTCCTCCCTCTTCCATGACAAAATATATGAAAATACAGTGCCATTTTTCATAGAGGTCTACACTGGCCAGTCTTTATGAAGAGACAAAATAAATGCATTAAAGTTTTAATAGTGTGAGTTATTTAATAATGATTTAATAATTAATCATTAAACCAGTCAATAAAATTAAACCATTTAATAATGGCGTTAATAGCTAATAGTAAATTTGTGTATTCCTCTAAGACATGTTTTAAAACTATGTATTTTAATTTATTAGACCAAGGAATACATTGATACTACAAGAAATTCAAAAGGTATAAAACGTCATACAGTAAAATGTAAGTCTCCCTCCCTGATCTGATCCTAAGAATCGAGTTTCCCCTTTTCTAGGTCAAACTTCTCTTAGCAATGATCTATATTCATATTGTATGTATGTATATATTGCTTCTATACAGATGTTAACTTTTTAGACACATTAGTATATATCTTGCTTTTTCATTTAAAAATATAAATTAGGAATAATTCTATTTCAATATCTATAGAGTAGCAGAATTATTATTTTTAAAAATTTTTTTATATATATCTTTATTGATTTCAGAGAGAGGGCAGCAGAGGGAGAGAGAGATAGAAACACCAATGATGAGAGAGTCATTGGGGATGGAGCCCGCAACCCAGGCATGTGCCCTGAGCGGGAATCGAACCTCGAGCTTCTAGATCCTAGGTCAATGCTCAACCGCTGAGCCACGCCCGACTGGGCCAGAATTATTTTTAATGGATAATTTTCTATTGTATGGATATGCCATGATTTATCTAACCAGTCCCCTAGTGATGGAAATTTAGAATATTTTCTTCCCAACTTTTTGTTATTACAAACAATTCTATATACAGTATTATCTTATATGTATAAATCAGCCTTTATACATATGTGTGAGCACATCTGTATATAATAAATTCCTAGAAATGAAATTGCTAAGCAAAGAATATGTACATTTTAAATATTGATAAATATGATTAAATGACTGTCCACAGAGTCTGTAACAATTTACATTACCTCAACAATATATTGTGTTATCACATTTCAGTGTTGGCCAGTTTAGTAGGTGAACAATTGATTGCACTTTGAAGAACTTAATACAGCTAACTCATGGAGCCAAGAGTCACAGTTTAGACAACCTGACACTAAGCCAATGCTCCTTTTCTCCACTTAGCCTAGCTATGGGGACAAATTAGAAGAAGGATTTTCTATAGAATTGCACAAATGACAACAGATTTGTAGACACCTACTTCATCTGACCCGAGAAGTCAAGTGTGAAAGGAAGAGGCATATGAAGTATTGGTAAACACAGGTGTAAAAGAATAGCCAAAAGAGAAGGGAACATGAAGACAGGAGAAATAAAAGTCACAGTGAAATAACACAAGACCCCTGAGACATTGATACAAGGCTCTGACTAAAACAGAGTGATGAGGAGGTATAACAGCAGTCACCCCAAGACAGAGCTCTGGCTTGACTCAAAGCAATTATTAGCTCTCTCTCATCAGTCCTCTGGAATCTCTCTTCTTAGTCTCACAGTTAGATATTTGCAGGGTTTGCTTTTGAAACATTTGTAATGGACTTTTTACCTACACATTTGCAGGATTGGTAAGGATCATGTCACTCTGGGGTTCACTCTTTTCTTCCTTTTTTAAATTATTATTGCTTTTTTCATTTCTGGATAATTATATTTGAATCAATGGGGCTAGTGATAAGTGAAAATTGGCCCCAAACTTTCCTTTCATTAAAAAAAATTAACTAGGATAAGCCAATCTTTTCCAATGAGAAGAGGGGAAAAAATACCTAACCCAACATAACAGTCTTTGTAGCCTCATAAACCACAGTACCACCCAAGATGTTAACAAGCTGGCATGTTTTGAGCATCAAAGATAGAGAGGAAACTGTGTTTACATGTTTGGCACAAAAACTAATGAGGAAAGTCAATTGGCCCTTTGTCTTGGGGGTCTGAAGCGCTGAGCTCGAATGTTTGGTTTCTTGGTTGGCACTTGTTCAAGCAATCACTCGTGGCCTGACAAAGCCGCACTTGTGTTTTATTAGTGGCCATGCTGAACTCTCCCGCCTGGGCTGTGTTGTCTCTCAATAGAGTGCTGTGGCAGAGGGCACACTTATTTGAAAACACTAAATCAGAGCATGATGATCTTTGCCCAACCAGAGCAACCCAGAGAACAACAAAAAAATGTTCAGAGTACTGTTCCTTTTGTTTGGAGAGGGAGGGAGACGAGAACAGGAGGAAGGTAGAACTAGTGCCTGTGGCTGAGCAATTGGGAATCCGTAGCTAAAAACCGAGTTTATAAAAGAAATCTCTCCCCCTCTAATCATGGGAGCTACAGTAGCATCTGAACCTGTTGTAACGCATCACATGGTTCAATCCACGAAGCCTTGACTCAAGCCTGAAGTGGCAGGAGAGGTCAAGGTCACCCCAGAGGTCTTTTCTTGTTGTTGTTCCCTGGAATTCTAAGGTGTCCTGAAAGAATAATCATGTTACTCTGTAAGGAAGCTGACTTTGGTTTTGCAAATATAGTCTGGTAGAAAGGAAAAGTTCCAAAGTAGGTCGAAGCTGTGTTTGTAGCTTTCCTCACTAGGGGGCTTTTTAACCTTCCTTCATGCCTTTCTCCTTCTAGTTCTCTTTATTATTATTATTATTATTTTATTATTATTACCGTCATCACATCACCATCATCACTATTGCTATTGCCAGAGATGGGAATGCTTTGGGCTGTCCTGAAATTTTTACCCCCAAAACCAAACAAGAATCCAAACATTTGGCTTCTATGTTCAAAGTTCTGAACCAGGAATGAGAGGCTCCAAAATCTGGTTGCAAACAACATTTTTTTAAGTGACAGTTTTGGCAGACTTACCTACAGATCCAGTAAAAATAAAACTTAGAACAGTTTGTTCTTAAACTATTTCTAGTACCAGTACTGTGAAGAAAGTGCGGAGCTACACATAATTAAAATTTTTTTTAAATGACTGAAATTTTTACATGCTCAAAATGAGAATTTGGGATAGGTTAAGATACGTCCTTGCCTTTGCCAACTCCTTGACGTTCTCTCTGGCTTTCTGCCTCCCATCAGATCTTCCTATGAAGGGTGTAAGTGTACATTCCTGCAGTCCCTACACGGAGTGAGTCTGAGTGATGCCTCCGCTGAGAAAATGCGAAATAAGAGTTATTACTGGGGAAGTCACGTGATAAAAAGTTAAAAGTTTAGAATATACCGGATGTATCTGACTAAAGTGCCATCTCTCTGTCTTTAAGTAAGCAGTGTGTTCTTTGCTAATTAATTCTTAAATGTTTATTTATTTATTTATTTATTTATTTATTTATTTTTAATAAAGAGGGTGCTGATCGCAGTAATGCTGAGTTTTACAATCCTGGAGCACTTTTGATATAAACTTCTCAAGCTTTCATTGTTCCCGCAGAAAAGAAAGCACTAATGTGGGGAAAGTAATTCCAAATTCTTATTCTTGCTGTTAATAGCGTTTACTCCTATGTAATGACTGTCGTAGGCCAGACACCCAAATGACCTCTTGGCGGTGGCCGCATCAGTAAACACTGGAAGCACCCTGGAAAAAGCAATTCTATAGGGAAGAAAACGCCGTCAGGCGCCCGGCCTTTGACATCTAAGGCGATGGCGGGGGAAGCCCTGCAGTCCACAGCCCCAGTGGGTGGCGAGGGGCGGTGTCTTTAAACAGGGTTTGCTTTTATTAGCAGGCGGCTCCGTCCTGGGCCTTCAGGTCAGGGGGAGCCAGTAGGAAGAGAGAAGCCCCCCCCCCGCCTGCGCCGCCCCGCTGCCCATCCCCCGCCCGCTGCCCGCTGCCCGCTGCCCGCTGCCCGCTGCCCTCCGCCCGCGCGCCCGGCGCCGTTGCTCCCGGGCCGGCTCCGCGGGGAGAGTCGGGCCGGCGGCGCGCCCGGAGCGCGGGTTGCTGCGGCCGGGCCGGGGGCGGGTGGGCGCGGACAGGGGAGCTGCGCGGGCTCGGCCGCTTCTCCGCCGAGCTGCGCACGGGCCGGCTCGGACCTGTGCCTGCGCTGCGGGGCTCGTCTCTCCCGCGCCCTCGCGTCCCCACGCGGGGAAGCGGCCTGGGCGCGCAGAGGCCCGAGGGCGGCCTGGCCCGCTCCCCGCCCCCGCCCCCGCCCCCGCCCCCGCCCCCGCCCCCGCCCCCGCCCCCGCCCCCGCCCCCGCCCCCGCCCCCGCCCCCGCCCCCGCCCCCGCCCCCGCCCCCGCCCCCGCCCGGGACGGTTCATTCGGAGCCTATCAAGCCGACCCCTACCAGGCCTTTGGGGAAAGCCCCCCTTATACAATGCATACCCTGCCTACAGGCCATGTGTGGTTTTAAGGCGCACAGGACCTTTTCTGAAACAACATGAACTAAATAAACTGACTTGCCACCTAGAGTAGCGTATATTCGTATATAGCAATACAGCCTGATGACAGCATGGTGCGTATCACACTTGCCATGTTTGCAGCGTATTAGCATATACTATAATGCATACGTATAGATGCTGTTATAATCTATAGTGTGAACACAGGCTTCGCAATGAGCTTAGTTACTGAACACACCGCACACTCAGTTCCCTAAATCCCGAGGTGCAAGGGGCCTCACGCGCCAGGCGTGGAAGAACGCCGACCATAGAGCAGTAACGAAACGATGCTGACCCACGCGGCTGTCCCGGTGTGGGCCGGTCCCACAGATACAGGTACCCGCCCCGCGCCCCAGGGCCCGCCGTTGGCATGGCCGCCGTGTCATCCCCACGGGCTCCCCGGGAGGCGAGACCTAAGTCTGAGGGAGCCCAGGCGCCCGACGAGGGGGGCGCAGGTCAACCCACCCAGGTGGAAAGGGACCCACCTACTCAGACGGGGGACACGGGAGAGGCGCAGGCCGGGGCCGCGAAGACGGGGGTCCTGGGTAGTTCCTTTAGAGGTCAAATATTTTCAGGAAGTTGTTCAGATTACAAAATGAAACTTCTTCAGAGCCAATCACCCGAATTTGAGTAGCACTCTGAAAACTGACCCTGATGGCAATGAAAGAGAAAACACTTTGTCACCTCCTGAGCATATTTTCACAGTGACCTAAAGAATACTTAGTTATAACAGAAGGAAACCAGAACCAGTGATGTATGCAATCAACAACTGTAGATTGTGCGTATCAGCAGAAATCCAGAGGCTTATTAAAAGTTTCACAATCTATTTTCTTTGAGGAACCCCGCTCTCTAGTTTCTCTATCACTTTATAGACACTAAGGTAAATGTCTCAAAACATTAAGTCCTATTGAAACATAAACTGATAGCAACATATTTTGCAAATGATTCATGAATTCATAGAATATAATTTTTAAGCATTGAACGATAACATACATTTCATTCAACACTCGTCAAAATACTAACCAATAAAACCTAGCGTTTGGTTTACAAAAATTGCTTTAAAATAGAATGGCCATTGCTCTAGCTGTGATGGACTAGAATATCAGAATTAAATAAGTCGACTACCTGGTACTGTTGATACTGGCATTCTGTGGAAGTCTATAGGCTATTTCATCATTGAAAAATATTCAATTTAAAAAATTTCAGAAACCAAGTTTTCATATAACTTTAGCTGTTTTATAATAGTTGCAAAAATAATACATTACCTATCTTGTAAGAAGTTAGAAATTACAATATGTTCCCCATAACTGAATTTGACACATTTATGAACTGTCAGTAGTCTCAGTAGAAAGTCAGAAAGTATTACCAGAGATTTTCATTAAAATTTAAAGTCTATAAATAACAAATAATGACATATTTTACTTTTTAAAATAGAAAAATGATAAAACTATTTCTTATCATTTCTTTTTGTTGAATCCTGCCTAAGGTCATCAATATTATTGTATTATGATATCCAAATAGTAACCATAAATATCTCCCCACTGTCTCTGTGCTATTGTTATAATGCTTCCAACTATATTCTGAACCACTACATTTCTCAATTTATGCTTATTTTTTTTTTTAGGATATGAGGCTACTTTATAATTAGATTCTTACCACTTATGAATAATTTTTATTACATGGTTACTGTACCAGGTATCATTATTTATATATGTTATTTTTCTTCATCAGACACAGATGTTTGATTACTAAGCTGGACACAAAGCAGAGGATCTGCTTGGCGAATGGCTTCGGACTTTTGCTCCTTTGATATTATAAAAAAAGCAACATAGCTGCCCCATCTAGCAAAAAACATGTATATGAAAACACAAATATTTCTGAAGCAATTCAAAGAAATCATTCCATAGTCCTTGTTTTAGCTCTTAGAAAACAAAAATATGGCTTTAAAGTTTTTGAGCCCTTACTTTACTTTAAGAACAGATGTTTTAATATAGACCTGGATGGCCTGATGCTATTATCTCTACGTGGGACAATTTTTTGACCTTTGAAATTATTTATAAGCCTCAAACATTGTCCTATGTTTTAAGCATGTCTTTGAAGTCTTTGACTAGATTCAGTGTTTACAAGAATTCTCTCTCTGCATGAACCAGGTCCTGTAGTTACCATATAATATCCTCAGACCAAGGAAAAATGTAATTATGTATGAACACACATATGATTCATCCTACTTCAGGATGAAAGGACAATTTGACTCAGCATTTTAGGAACTGCTGAAATACAGTCATAATTTAACTTAATTTTCCTAGGTTGACTTTTTGCAAATATCTAATGTAATCTTTCCTTAGAAAACATAGGCCCTGACTAAAAATCTAAGAGGCCATTTGGTCATTTCAACCATGGAAATAGAAGATAGACTTTCCTGTCTCTAATTTTCAATATTTCCAAGGGTTCTACTGAGTAGAGAGAGAATGCAAATGGACCAAAGCTCCAAGCCAGGCTTCCGCAGAGAAAATCTGAGTCCTGCAAGTTCGATTAAGCTAGCTAATTTTCAGTCCAACAAGCTAATTTCCAGACAGACTCTTCTGATGTTTTCCCTCTGTTTGTAATTTGCATCATTAAATAGCTCCGTGTTTCAAAGCAGCCACAGTACTAAGGTCACGGGGCTTTGTGTTAAATAGCAACCACCTCGATTTCTTTTTTTAAAGGAAGGAACAGAGAGCAGCTGATCCTGCTGTAGCATGATTTTTTTTTTCCCCTTAGTGGGAAGAGGCTGAAGTGTCTTGTGGATCACAGAGATTTTGCTTTGGTTCGGAGAACAGCTTTCCTCAGTGCCTTTGTGCTCCAGAAAGCAGCCCAGGATCACAGGTGGCCTTGATTATCAAGATTTTTTTTTAATGGTGTCCCCCTCCCTTTCTGAGAACAGCAGGACATCTCCCTGACATGAATATCTCATCTTAAGTGGCACAAAATTCACAAATCTTAAAGAGATATCCAAAATCTAAATTAAAAAAAAAATTTACCATTGAACTTCAAAGGGTAAAATTGGCTAACAGACATTACTAAGAAAGGGTTCTGTAGACAGATATGTAGAGTTATGGCAGCTCATGGCCAGCTTTCCCTAGAAGGTTTTCAAAGGACTGCTTCTAAAATGCCAAATACGGAGAAAGCAGGAAAATGGCCTTTTCACTCTTAACTGTACCTCTTCAGAATAAAATAATTTCTCTTTGTCTCTCTGGTCACAGGAATATGTACTTTGGCTCATTGGCACCCTGGAGCACTCTTTCTATCCTACAGGCTGATGTTGGTGCTAGTATTAAAAAATCTTCCATCATATAACTCTAAGCCATTCATATTAATGTGCCTGAGTCAAATTACCCTTTCTATTCTGCAGGGGAAAGAAAGACCATAAAATGCTCTCTGAATCCATAAGGACAATCCTATTGGCACAGATGGGAATTTTGCTGTGAAGTGACAGCTCCGCTTTCCTGAAATGTGACCTAATGACGGCGAAGTTTCTTTAGAGATGCCATATTTTGCCTTCGACCCGTCTTTACCACATCACCCGCTCCTGAACCATCCCATAGCACTGTTCCCTGGAAGTTGAAGATGGCCCAGGAGAACGACTGTCGTCTTGAACAAAGAAATGCAATAGCTGCTTGTCGCGGGAGGCGGGGAGGCCTAACCTGATTTGCAGTATCTCTGGATTTCTATTTTGACTCGAGTTGTTTTCAGCACATTCTCTCCAAGTTACCAACAGTTACAAAGTATATTTTAAGAAATGCTAACATTTTTTGCTATTTACTGAGGATAGCATGCTCGGGTATCATTTCCATGAAAATGTAGACCTCAGAATTTAGAAACATGCAGTGTAGAAGAATTCAGAATGTTTTCGGATACCATTAAAATATAGGGAAGCTTTAGCCAGACAATGATGAGATCTTAAGGTTAAAGCAAATACATGATATTGTCTATGTCTTTTATTGACTTTAGTTTTTATTGTGACAGGTAAACTTGAGGATTATAAAACATTCAACTTTTGGAAAGAATACTTTTTATTTTTTTTAACTATAGTTCATTAACACCTATCTCTTTCAAGAAGCAATACTATTCCCTCCTCTCTGGTCCCTGAAGGATTGGTTTCTGGATTAAATATAATGTTTTCCCCCAGTAGAGTATGACCAGCTCATGGGCAGGGGTTGATTCCTCTGTGGCACTAACATAATGCTTGCCACATTGGCTGAGCCAGTCATACATGGAATTAAAATATATTTCATTTTTCTTACAGAACTGTGCCATGGCTTCTCATTACAATGTTTCAGCTATATTGAAAAGCCTTGATTTGTTACGGGAAAGGCATGGGACTATTAAAAGCTCCTCCAACAAAGACAAAATGCCAATAAGATCCATTAGCAGAATCAGTCTGAAGAAGCAACAGTAACCAAATGGTCATCTGTAGGGCGAGTAATACTCCAGTGCACATAGCCTTTTGCTGTTTAATCGGACGGATTCTTACATGGATTCACTGTTCATCCTACTTGAAGGATGTTAGGAAAATGGGAGCAGATTTAGTTAGTATCTCTCTCTACTTGCCAACTTAGATCCCATGGATGAATATGAAAATACTTCAATAAAATAAGTGATGCGAGAAGGGTTCTTTTGAATGCATTCTGATGTGTGCAAACATGACATATTTAATTAGATTATATTCCATCCATTAAAAGGCACTCATGATAATTACCTTCTAATAACTTAGAGCTGCTAAACTTATCAGGTAACCGGAACAGTTACTGGTTCTCAGCGCCCACCACAAAGCAGGTCACGCAGTAACAAAACTAGAACTGGAAACTCATTGTTTCCATACTTCTCCATGGAACCAGGCTAAAGAGCTGTGCCCTTATGTCAGAAGTTCAAGCGACTCAAAGCAGAACACGTTAAACGGCTGCATTAAATAGATCATGAAATGACTTCTGGTAGGTAACAGATGTGTTACTAAGGACTTTTGTTCATCCATTGCACTTAGGTTGAAGGGAATCATCAAGCTTTTAATTTTGTTCAAGAAAACTGGTCTTCAAAAAGCAATTTTTTTGGCCCCCACTCTATCAGGCTGCGCAGAATTTTCAAAGCAGCACAATGTAGTAAAAAATGCCCTTTTAATCAGATTACCCTTGGCGAGCGTCCCAAACCCAGGCTGAAGAGCAGTGCTTGTGGTTTCTCGACAGCTTACACTAAGCCTGCACCATGGAAATAATCTACTTTTAAAACCCAGGAAACAAATCGACTGCACTAAGGACATAAGTCGCTGTCATTAGGGAGTGATTAGGCTAAACATTTTTATACACTCTACCAGCCCACTTTCAAATTATATGTCTCTGGCCGAAAGGAAGAAAGGTACTTCAGGTGAGTGTTTGGAACAACCACGCAGAAAAGTTAATAAGTCCAAACAAACAGAACAGCAAGAGGAAAGAGAAAAAGAGCTCTTGTTTCAACTTTAACCTGATAATAACTAAATCAGGATGTTCTGAACTAGAAATGGGAAGGTTAGCCTCATAACACATACAGAAAGTATTTTTTTTAAGCATGGGATATTTTCAAGGATCGCCACGTCAGGTGTTCCTCTTATTTACTTTAGGCTAACATGTTTCCTGTTTTGCATACTTAACATAAAAATTCTATGAGAATAAAGAATTAGAAAAGAGTATTTTTATAATTTGTCATTATTACACCATCTTTCCTCAATAGTAAGGGTTAGTTTTGGGGATCTGGTGACTCATCATATTATATTGTGAAATACAACAGGAAGTTACGGCCTGGCCCTAAATACATCTACCCCTTCTTGTCTCACAAGCCGTCCCCCACCCACCCTGGCACAGGTGTACCCCAATAAAGTACTTTGGAGATAGGAGATTTACAATCCCAGGCTCTATTTGGTGTTATTCTACCTGTTACAATGTTTATAACCATTAATAAACCTCTCAGCATTGAGTTTTCTTGTTTCTTTTCTTTTGCTCTTTGGTTTGCTTTTGAGAACCCCAGTTGGAAAACCTCGGCAGGCCACGCCCGCGCAGGACACACCGGCTCCCTTAGCGAAAGCAGCGGAACGGACGCGCGCAGGCGGCGTGCACGGGGCTGGACCGGGACCGCGCTCGGAACCGCCCGGCCCACCGCCCAGAGCTCTCGGCTCGCGCGCGCAACGTCCGCGTCCTGCTTCGGACATTCTGCGGATAGTTCCATGTCTAATTTATGAAACATTTCATTAATCCTCAATGTGTCAGCTCTTCTTGACAACAGTAGAGGCTGGCAGGCAAAAGATTACAACTTATTAAATACTCTGCACTTTAGGTGTGCTGGAAACGCTCTGTTCGTCTCAGTTCCTGTGCCGCCTGATTTTAAACAACCTGCATTCGTCTTCGTTTCTTCAGAAAGCACGTAGACAACACGACACAACAATTTCCAAATTCTGAAATACGTACCCCTGAAGCTAAACACGACTGACGGGGCGGGGGGGGGGGGGGGTCAGCTGCCCTGGAGCAGAACCGCGGGCGCGCCCTCTAAGAGCCGCCCGGCCCACGCATTTCAGGCGTCGGTTTTGTGCAGCTTCCTCCGCATCCTCAGCGTTTTCCCACCCCCACTCTTCCAGCCTCATACATAATTCACGTCCTGATAAATATGCAATTTCAAAAAGTGCAGACAAGGCAGCGCTGCATTAAAAAAAAAAAAAAAAAGGAAAAAAAAAGAAGGAGCTTGTGCGTTTACAGGCAGGTCCTGTGCTGCACTTTACGGATGACAAATCCCCCGCATGCAAGCGCCGCATTGTGTCCCCGACAGGGGCGCGCCCGCGGTTCTGCGCAGACACCTTGCTGGACACGCTAGGAGCTATCGGGAGACGACTGTAATACATCAAATACACACATTTCGAGAAATTAAGTCGGCCATGATTTAGGGCTTGGCACCCTCGCACTGGGACGTTTCCAGAGCGGTTTCCACGGTCACTCGCTGGGCGGAGGAGGGGCAGAGACACGAGGCCTCGCTCCGAGGCTGACGCTCTGGCTCTGGCCCCAGTTAGGGCGCAGGCCCTGAGGTCTCTCCTCTGCAAAAGTCACTTATCGGACACCCTAAGGAGGCTTTTCAGAGGCCAATTGAATGAGATCCACGGCGAGCTGTTCTGCCTGCGCTCTCACACAGGTGACACCGCCTGTCTGGAGGCGGAACACGAGCCGAGGACCCTCCGTTTTGCGGCCTGATGGTGCGATCACCGGCCGGGAACAAAAGGGAGGCGAGGCTCCGACGGCAGCTCGGGCTGCCGCGTGGCGGGGGAAATGCGCCGAGGGGGTGAAACGCTGCTGAAAGCGCGATAGGCCTCGGATCAGAGAGACATTCCGGGAAATGCAGCGAACACGGCCCACATGGAGGTTAGGGGCTGAGAGCAGAGAGGAGCAAAGTGCTCGTGCAAAGAGAGCCCTTCGGGTTTGGCAACAGTTGCGCTTTAAGAAAAGAAACCTGGTTTCAGTCTGAAATGGAACCTTTCAAATGAGCACTTAGCCTGGGAAACACCAGGGGTAAGGAAGGGACCGCAGCATTTAATTTGGACCGGCTAGTTGGAAGCCTCTATTTACTGTACTATAATTTCAAATTTAATTAAGTCACACTGCTGACGCCAGTAGCATCCACACAGTAAAGATGATTAATTGCATGCGCAAATGAAATAGAAACAGCCCTAAAAGTAGCATTAATGCAGAACCTCGCGCACGGGAAGGGGGTGATGGATTTAAGTGCAAGCGCCTACCTGCGCCTCCGAGACACAGGCCAGAGCTGGGATGAGGGCCCTGCATCTGAATGCAATCACTGCACCCAAAATATAACCTTTTATGGGTCATTATTTTTCTAAGACGTGTGTCCAACCTCCCCCTTTTCCTCTCCTCCGCACCTCAACCCCCAACGTGATTTGTTATCGTTCGGAAGACTTTGCACACGATTTGCATTGTCATCTTATGGATGGGCTGCCGGTGCACAGACGGGAGCTGACACACGCGGTGGTGGGACTGGGCTGTCACCACGCGGCAGCTGGACTGTTACATATTCCACTTTGCTTCCATTGTACTTGCACTCACAGCAGCGGCAGGACAAAGGGCCTGACAGAGCTAACCACGGATTGTCACCTTGATTTGTCCAGTCTAGCAGATCTGCAGAAATGAATTATATTCTCCTGCGTATGAACGCAACACAGAGGCAAATAAGCTTGCAAATAGTATCTTCCAAACCATAGTATCTAAAAAATTCAAGCTTCTTCATAGATGCTACATGCTGCCTGGCTCAGTAGGTGAGGAAAGGCAGAAAGAACCATCCGATTAGTGGATGAGACACATAAAGCTCCCCTCCAATAACATGCTCTTGGTATTAGAGCCCAAACTCTCTCGGCTGAGAGAGACGTCATTTGCATGCTGCTTAGCTTTTGTTTTTGATCGGCGCGATCACGATGCTTCAAAATGCAAACCTAAGTCGTGTTCTTGCAAAGACTGCGCTATGTGAAACTTCGTAAATAAAGCTGTTGTTCTTTTAAGAACAACTATGTTAAATTGAAATATTTTTCTTAAAAATGATAAAATGAAGGACTTCATTCAGTGTCTGCTATAATGTACTTTTCCATAAACCCAGAGCCCGTCTTATTTACATTTTACCAAATGTGAAAGCTCTAAGCCCGAAAGCACCCAAAATAGCTGGCTGTTAATGAGGAAATTCACCGGAAGATTTTTTAAAATGCCAATTGTTTAATTTACTACTTTATTGACAAGGTGCTTGTATGCCTGTGAGACCCAGGCAGTTTTAATAGCCACACATGGGTAAATGAAGCACACAGGGTTTGGCGATTTCTTTATGAAAAGATGCCTTCAAAACCGGAGAAAAAGGGAAACTGTTTTCTACCATCTTTTTGAAGAGACGTAAAAGGACACTAATTCATTCAGCAAAGGGAAAAAAAAATGTTGCCTTCTTAAAAAAATATATTAATGAAGATGATCGGTTCACGCACATACACATGGACTTACAAATTCTTTCCATTTTCATAGACAATGCAGTGTGCTTGCTGATCCCTTGAAAGACACATTTTTGTAAAACCAGAGCCTCGTGTTGAAGAGCTCTGGGGGAAACATCATGTAAGCTACAGTTTGTTTTACTATTATTTTTTAATGCTCCCCAGCTTGACAGTATGTGCAGTGCTTGGCTCTGAAGAGAAGCCTCGAGAAGCATTTCATTTGTTCTCCCCCCCCCCCCGCCCCATTTTTTAAATTTATGAGACAGGGTTAATCTAAAAAAAAGCAACATTTAAAAACCCAAATATTGTGTTTTGTATTGAGCATATAATATTTAAAATACCCACACTCAAAATAGGTTCCCTTCGTAAGACCTATTAATGTTGAATTTTACATTTCACTAGTCTATTGTCTTCTGCTTATACATATGGATTCTGTTCACAAGGCGACACTCGGTACCTAGTGTTTTAAATGGTGACTAGCACAAGCCAACACGGTACAC
Organism: Miniopterus natalensis; assembly: GCF_054644295.1. Lineage (NCBI taxonomy): Eukaryota > Metazoa > Chordata > Mammalia > Chiroptera > Miniopteridae > Miniopterus > Miniopterus natalensis. The sequence continues at coordinate 22,593,856 of NC_142096.1, forward strand.
GTAGTAGACAGTATGTATGAGAAGAACATGAAACCCGACCTCATACAGAAATGCAAATGTTCCATGATCAAAGGGCTGCACGTTCATAGTGAAGGGTTCGGTCAAAATAAAACCTTCACTTTAGGGGGGGCGGTGCATAAGAAAATCCTACAAAACTCGTTTCAGCTCTATTTAGGAAAAAAAATCTAAATGTACCAGAAAGTACTGTTTATTACTGTCCAAGGCAAAATTGCACCAATGTGTGTCTCCTCGGAATTCTATGCAGCCAACCATGAGAGCCCTGCGAGCCTGCACCTGACTGCAGCAGAATCAGGCTTGATGGTTACGGTGGGTGACAGAAAGGGGCCATTGGAAGTGCTATTATGCAGTTTGCACGGGGAGGTTTTAGCACATTTCAGCTTTATCTAGTTATGCTAGGTAGTTGTGGGGTTTTTTTCCTCCCCTTTCTTTCCATTTTACTAGTTGTGCATGGTTCCCAATATTGAAATCCAACTTTTACTCTGCAACCATCATTTACCTTAAGATTTAGCATTATTTGACAGATTTTCAAGTTGCTTTGGCACTTCAATCTGCTTTATAGTTGTAAATAAAATTCACACGTGACAGCCTTCATGCACATGGTCCTCTTTGAAGAAGACGGAATTCCACTTCATCACTTTATTTAATTATAAGTTCCGAGAACATAGTGCAGAGTACTAAGGTTTTTCTTCCAGTTCATAAAAGAAATATAAGACAAGCTTAGAGCTTTAGTGGGGGGGGGGGGGAAGGCCAACTTAAGAACTAAATGGTTTCCTCAAAGCTTGTCTTTTATGTTTTTAAAATATAACATGTACATCTTTCTTTAAAGTTGAGCCTGTCATATTACACATGATTCTGGAATTTGGAGTTATTTCCAGTTATTTTATAATAAGTACAATCGAATCTCTGCATAAAAGATGGAAGGGTATTCTGTAGTCATTAATGAGGGAAAAAATAGAAAAAAGCTAAGTTTAAAAATTTAAAGGTTTAAAATAAACACATAGAACCAGGCATCTTTTTAAAATCAGTGGTTATGTTTAAGAAGAAGAAAAAAAAAGAAAGAAAAAAAAAGCATATCATGGAAGACACAAATGAAATGTTTAGAAACATCAGATTTTGTCCCAGAGAATTTCCATTGTTCATCCCCTCTCCCCATTACATTCCCACCCCACACCGGAATGTTCTTTTGAAACATAGGTTAAAAGGGAGGGGTAGGGGGGCATCAAATCACTGTTCAGCATTGCCCTAAACTTTCATTACATTTAAGAGCAAGGCAAGGCACGCAACTCTGCTCCCTGATATATTGTCGAGTGGGCCGTCTAAGGTTCTATTTTCCACGTAGGGTCAAGACTGCTGACATGGGATTAATCAGCTACTCCTCCTAAACCATGAATCAGAACAATTGCTGTCAGCTTCATATGGTACAACTGCCTGGAAATAGAAGAGCTGGGAAGTGAGAGAACATATCGGGAATGTAGAAAAGAAAACGTTAGTGCATAGTTGTAACTCCAATTTGGCTACTTGTGATTTGGTTTAGCAACCAAACTAATGAGGAAATACATATGTTCAACCAAGTGATTTTTTTTTTTGGGAACATCTTTCCCATCTTTTTTTTTTTTTTTTTTTTGTCCTCCTTGAGGTCCTGTTCATATACCAATTGCAACATTTCATAAACACTTCAGACTCATTTCCTGGCTTTTGGTAAGCACCGTTTATGTTCAAGGCCACATTTAAACATGTCTGTTGACCCAGGGTTAAATTCTACGAAGCCCGTGCAAAATGGGTGCAGCTCTTCTGGATACATATTGCAAAGCCAACATTGTATTTAACTTCTCCTTGAATGTTTGCATTACAGAATTGGAAAATACTAGGTGCAAATGTCTGCATAAAGGGGAACTGAAATCCTTCACTATTAGAAAGGAGTGTGACAGGCTTCTTTTTATCCAACGATACACTTACAGTAAAATGGCTTTGCTCCTAAATGAGATTGCTTCTGTTACTAAAAATGACATGAAAATGGACACATTGATCACATGTTTGGGAAAAAAAAAAAAATCTCTTGCTTTATAAATGACATTCATCAAAAGCAAGAATTATTTTTCTTGGGGATAAAATACCACATGCAAAAGCTTTTTCTATTTGTTAGCATTAGAATTGAATATTTTGGGAAAGCAAGTGTTAAGAGTATATGATATAATATATGATCAAGCTACATGGGCAAGGGATTCATAACTGTGCCATAAAAATGAAATACTATTTTATTAGAGAATAGAAAATATAGAAACATTTTCAAAGTGAGAATTTATTTTAATTATTAAATTTAAATTATTTGATAGCAATATTTTGTTCAATTTTAAGACAACAGTGCTCAAGAAAATGGTCCTGTTATGATTTAAAAAAGTAAATAGATCTTTTTATGCTGATACATTTTTAAAGTTAAAAGAATTTATTCAAAATGTGAAGAACAAAAATTCTGCACAAATATAATAATGCACAAAGAATCATTTATAAATTATTTTTCATGTACCCTGAGCTCTGTTTTTACGTAACTAATTGAAGGCGGCAAAATTATTTTGATGCTACCACAAAAGTCTTTATAGCACATGACATAACAAAAATATTCAAATTGGCAGTAAATAGTGCAAAAATTCTAATTCTATGTGCTAAATTCATTCAACATGTACTCAAATTGCATTTCACCTTAACCACATACTTAGTACAGACTTGGGAAATTAGATGTTTGTTATTATTAAAACACACTGTAGAATTAGTATGCTAAATGAAATAAAATTGTTCCAAAAGAAAAGTAAGTAAAATAAAAGACACATATTTTTATTTTAGAATGCAATAGTAAACACTCAGGTTATACCACAAAAATTCTAGTCATTTTAAACACAATATTTAGTGTATCTATACTAAAGTTCTTGAGAAGATTGAATTACTGAAGAAAGAAATGGAATAATCTGTAACCATTTGTCACAAGGACTTCTTCTCTAAAAGAATCGCCCTGTAATGTTAAGATGTTACTAGGAAACAAATGTATAGCTATCATTATCACCTCCTTAAGTTTAGAACAGTATTTAAAGTGTTTATATTAATATAAATATTATTTGATTAAATAGTATGGGGATTGAAATTAAAACTATCATATTGCTTCAATGAAAAATACTTTTGTTTGATTAAAAATATGTGCAAAATTATGTGACCATAAATTGGCAATGTAAAAGTACTTTCAAGAAGCACTGCTTTTGGAAATAGCTGACTTATTTTTATCTAAATGGGATAAAAGATTAATACATTTTATAATTGATGAAATATTTGATTATAAAAATAATCAGTTATAATGTAATTCAAAATGACTGTTTAACAGTACTCAGACAATGATTTATAAGACGTTTGATAAAGTTACTGCCAAGTTTTCAAATTGTACAAGGCAGTCTAAATAATTGGTAAAAGGCTATTTAGAATGATTTTAATCTTTTTTCCTATTTTTATTAATGATTTTTATATAAGCAAAAACAATCAAAATATTTCCAAAAAATTCCATAAATGTACCTAGGTTTTATATGTCTTTGCTTAATATTTTAAGTATTTATTCTAATTTGGGGCATTTAGTGCTATTCTTATTTCAAAAGAAAAGCCATAATGTCAATGTTATTGTCCTAATGCTCGAACAAAAGCATTATATGAAGGGATTTATGTAACAAACGGTATTCTAATCCTATGTTGAAAATGAGAATAGTATGCTTATTTAGAATCAAATAACATGTGTGATATATATTTTTATCATTTTATTATTATTTCATTTTCTTTTCTATTGAATTTATTGGGGTGACATTGTTTGATGAAATTATGTAGGTTTCAGGGGTACAATTCTATAACACATCATCTGTATATTGTATTGTGTGTTCACCACCCCAAGTCAGGTCTCCTTTCATCACCATTTATCCCCCCCTTACCCTCTTCTCCTTCCCCCACCCTTCCCTTTCCCTCCGGTAATCACCACACTGTGGTCTGTGTCTATGAGCGAATTGATAAAAGGTGGTTAGAGATGAAAACACATGCCATGAATCTCAGAGGAAAATCAGGGTAACTGAAAACAAGTAAGATGAGCAGGTACAAGGCTTGGTGTTATACCTGAAGACAATTTCTGCAAGACAAAGTCAAATTGCTCCAGAAATGCAGAAGTGCTCACAGGAGTGGGGGGAGGGAGGGGTGTGGGGGAGGGGAGGTGGGGTCCTGATAACCTTCAGTAAGACAACCAATTCATCGATGTGACTCCCACCATTCTCCCCAGAATGATTTGCTCCGAGAAAGGCTGGACACCTAGATCAAAGCCATGCTCAGCCTCTGGACTCTTGCTAACTTGTCCTCTATTACAGATGACCTTTAGGCAAAGAAGGAAAAAGAAATGTTTCTTTACCATTAAATGGAATGAAATTAGTATTTTAAAATTGCTGAATGCACATGCACAACTGAGCCCCTGACCATTTTTACCTGCCTTTTTCCCACTTACGTTTCATCTGCTTTCTGCATACAATTTGGGTAGAATTTTAAATTAATGTATCCCTATAAAGGATATAATCAGTGCTTAATATGCTTTAAAATCCCATTTCAGTCTGCGTAAAAGAATCAAGAAGCATGTGTGAAGACTTAATAAACATTTTTTTCTATATCTGTAAGTTGATATGAAACCTTGATTTCTTCTAATGAAAATAACATCAAAAGGGTTGCTAATCATGTTAAAACCCAAATGCTATTATTGCTACTTGAGAAAAAATTGCTTAAACTGCTTGTTTACCAAAGAGATGGGTGATACCTCAAAATTAAAAACTTTAGAATATAATTTGAGGAAGAGAATTCTGTTGGCCATTTAAGAATTTTTAAAATATATATCTGAAAAGGACTTTCATAGTTTTATATAATTTATTTTTACTTGTAAAACAAATAAATAAAAATTTTGGTTAAATGCTACTTTAAAAATCCACAGGAAAGAAAAAGAGCTAACACAGGATAATAAAAGTATTGTCAAACAAGAGGAATTCTTAAGTATCAACACACTCCTTTTAGTTAGTATTTGGCTAATAGAATTTTTCTTACAATCAAGAATTTATTCTCAGACGCTGTAAACCACACAAATAATCTAGTGTCTACTCAAATCACTGTTTGACTCTGTTGTTAAGAATAATTTTTAAAATGTTTTATATCTTTTTAAAAAGCATTTATATCTTCCTTGCTTTATACCAGAGATGTGACACTATAAAAGTGAAATTTTCAGAGTCCTTTTTGATCAAAGGAAAACATCGTTGTAACAATTTTTTAACCTATTGCGTAAAATCTAAAAAAACACACACACAAAAAAACAGACAAATATGTAATTAGAAAATAAATAATCTACAATGCTAAAAACCATAGGCAACTATTGGAAATATTTTTGGATATTTTCTTTCAGTCTTTTTCCCCCCTAGGATTTTGCTTTTTATAACAATTTTTATTATAAATTTTACATAAGTTGATATTCTGAACTTTTGTTCTAAAGTATATTATTAAAATATTCTCATATCCATGCAAGCCCTTCGTAAACAAAATATAAAGATGTGACAATCCATGATAGGAAAATGTTACCTAAATCACTTTCAAGGAAACAAGGAAGGAAATGTGTTACTTAAATGATATTATGGTGAATACTTTTGTGAAGATAGTAATTACCCTGGGTTCCTCTTTTTGTCCTTTTACTCTTATAGTTTAGAATTTTGTCAGTTATTTAAAACAAAAGGTAAAAATAAAAACTGCTGAGCTGCAGTGAAGCTGTTTATCAGATAAACAGCTCGGCTTTAAAACACTTCTTGCCAAAAAGCTTGCACAGCGTTGCTCCGCACTTGGGGGGCACGTGAGAAAGGGCCGCAGCAAGACCAGCGGAAATTTGCAGGGGCCCAAGCTACCCGACAGGAGAATCTGCAGGTTTGTGAAAGTAATGCTTGAATCTTACATTTATTCGGAGCAAAGCACAGAAATGCAGTGTAACCATTTGCAAATGTCATTTGCAAAGGACACACAGCTATGACTTCTATATTCGTCTGCGCTCACCTTGCTGTTTTGTATGCTGCTGTGATATTTGTGTGTGTGAAGTGCGCACATTTACCTTAACATGTTGTAGGGAGAAGCAGAATCACAGGAACTGCTGAGTGAAATAATGAGGAAAATGTGCACTGAGGTGTGTGAACAAGGTGCCCATTTTAGAATACTTAACAGTGTTTCAGGTAACAGAGAGGTCTCCTTTCTTTGCCCACTTTCTCACTACAAATAAGTCTCTCCAAAGAAAGCAATGGTTGCATTTATATCAACAGGGGTTTGGAGGTGCTTAGGGACATCTCGCTGAAAACCCAACAAAATCCCATCTTTATTAGATAGTATCTCGGACATTTAAACATTTTCCCCCCTTTCACTGATCATTTTAACTGACATGACCTGATGCTAAAGATAGTGGGAAAGTCTTGAAATAAATGTAATGATCAGTTTAACAATCTCGTTGAATTTTTAATTTAACTGAACAGCTACTTTGCTTAATTGGTCATCTTATTTAGTTTGGGTAACATATTCTGTGTGTGTGTGTGTGTGTGTGTGTGTGTGTGTGTGTGTGTATGTGCATGCACACACGTGCGTGTGTTTTGAAAGATGGAACATTGGAAAGCTGCATACCTAAGAAGAGGTACAAGTAATCACAGAGGCAGAAAGTACTTAAAATAATGCACACAAGCATCTCTGAAACCTTGATTACAAGTGTCAAATGTTGCTCACATGTTTCAACTATAAAATGATCCTGGGGCCATTACTTGAGAGAGCCAAAATATATAGTATTATTTGCATGTTAAAGATCTAGATGGGGTATTAATTCTGGTCTTTTTCATTGGAGTTTATTTTCATAGCCAAGTGCACAGGATATATTTAGAAATATGGTATGATATATCCATGCTTGCTAAATATAACAGGGTAGATTTAAATGATTCTACAAAAATGAATATATCCTAAGATATGCCCTTTCAGTTGTTTTGTTGGTTTATTTTAATATGAAAAAATAATCTAAAAAAATAATCTAATCTTTGCTTGTAAGAAGATTATGTAATGTAGTCATTTATTTAAAATTGGGATAGGATTGATATCCTGTGAGTCCCAGACATGCAAAACAGAGAAAGAATTATGATCCCAAACACAAATGAGGGTCTGAGCTTGACTTCTGTTTTATTGCAGTCCTCATTTTGTAAAGTAACAAAAGCGCTCAGTCTTCAACTAATGAAAAAAAGCAGTACTTTCTATTTTTTCCCCAGCAAATCTTCAAATTAAAGAATGAGCACTACTAAATTTAAAAGAAAGTAAAAGCTAAAGATGCTCTTTTCTGTTTTCCTTGGTGGTGAAAAGGAAGATTGTTCTTTTCCAATTATTTTGTACAAGGAAGTTAAATTTTATTTTGTGGGTAATTTAATTACCTTCTTTCTATACCTCATGGGTTTAGGATTTTCAAGAAATGTTTTCACTTCCCCCTTTTCCAATATCTCACTTGTGACACGAGAGAAATTTTTGATATGTTGCTATTTTCACATGCGGTTAATTCCTTGAAAATATAATCTTTGTTTTTCTAAGAGAATGTATGTGTAAATTAAAAATTCCTATCTTAGTCTAGTAAAATATATTCAATGTTTTTAAAACCCATTAAATACCATTTTTTTTCCATTTATTTTTTTCCTTCTAAAATGCTAAAAGCAATTCCACTGGCAGATCCCATTCATGTATCATATAATTGTTTCCTGATTTGGTACCAGGATTATATAAAACATAAGAGGTTAGCATAAAGTAATGAGATCAATCTAGCAAACAATCCCAAACTTACGTTTTCAAGTAAGTCTTTTCATTCAGGGGCATCACCTCAAGAGTCTGTATTTATTCCATTTGTGTGGCCATTCTTCTCTTTAAAATTACCTTTTTTGATGGGCACCCTGTTTACAAATCTGTAATGAGGTCAGATCATTGTGTATTGAAAGGCTTTGTAATATCATTCGGTGCCAATATTGGTGAACAGAAAGGTGACCTAGCTTGTTTTAGTTAAAGGAGGGAAATAAAAAGAAAAAAAGAAAGATTATAAGAGACTGGGTAATATAATAATGTGACCAGTCTTCTTGTGTAATTCATGGACATACTCAGAAGACAATTCTAAAATAGGAGCTTCGAAACTAATTTTGAACAATGACTGTAGTATTGGGGAACTGGATGGATGAGCTCTAAGATGGCTTATTTGAAGGACAATACTCATCTGGATATATGCATTTTAATTTACTATTTTAAATATATACACTCATTCCTTTATGACAACTTAGCAATAGTCTGTATGACTTTGCCTGCTTTTATATCTTAAAAGAGAAAAATATTATGAGCAGTGCAGTTAAAAACTGGAGCAATGGTATATTATGTAGAATGGGTCCCAGCCAGTTGACTCTTTTCCCCCAGATTTGCCATTTGTAAAGACAGCTTTTACACTTGGTTCCAACTCATTGGGTTTTGCCTCCAGAGTCCTCTGTTTGATCATTTCTTCCATTAGTCACATAAGAAAGTCAGTCTTCTTACTTTAGCATCATGATTATAAACCCCCCTCCCCAAAAGCCATTATCCACTTTGGAATGCTCAATTCATGTATTTAGACTTGGCTTTAAAAAATTCTCATTGTTTCTCAAACCAAAATAATCTTCAAAGGAAAAAAGTTCTCAAACTTCAATGGTAGTCTATAGTTTGAAGAACATGTTAAAGGTTGTGGAAATAATTCCAAAAAGTCCCTTGTAGTAATATTTTGATCAATGCCCACTCATTGGCTTAAGATAACTCTTTGAAGGTGACTGCGCTCTGAGTGTCCAATTTCTGATACTTGTGTCTAAAACATTTTCACAAAATTTTATTTTCATAAATCTATTTATTTCAGAAATACAATTATGAAAATTTAAATGTAATGACTGTTTCATGATTGCTTTCTACCTATGAATAATCTCTCATTTAGGGGTGAAAATCAATTCAGAATAAAAGTTAGATTTAAGGGCATACTATAATTTAACTCAGTAAAAATCATAGTAAAAATCATTTTAATACTCAATATTTTATTTATTCTCCCCCCCCATGCCTAGAAAATGGGTTATTAAAATATAATTTGTTGTTGGGAGAAATTGTTATTTTAACCACAAAGGTTTAGAACATGAAAGAACTAATATATTTTGATGCATCAAAAGTAAAAGGAGGAAAAAACCCAAAATTGAAAATATTAGATTTATCAATATGTAATCATGAACATTTTCTCTACTGACTTACTTAAATTAGTTAAATAACCATGGGTTATATAGGACACTGTCTGACTAGCCATTAATACATTAATGGCTATCAAATCCATTAATATATTCTCCTGGGCCAATTTCTTATAGGTTTGGGTATTCTGCAAGGTAAACATGAAGAACATTTTAATTCCTCTTTTTAATTCCTTCTTGCTTTATTTTACTTAAACAGAGGAGTCTACGAATTTCATTTGAGGCTAACCTTTATAAATGTCCTGTGAAAGTTCCTCATAACTTATTAATATGTTGTTTCACCCCCCCCAAACATTAAGGCTTAAAAGCCAACATCAAGAACCACTTCTCTGTAACTAGGCCTCAAGCATTTTCTGAGCATTTTAGGCAGAGCTTCCTTCTCCCCTTCATATTTCCTATAACAGCAATATTATCAGGGAAAGTTATAAAAACATGATTGATCAATTGTTTATTTTCAGAGCAAGAAGGGAATTTAGCAATAATTTAATTTAGTCTAATCCCATATTCTGTATATGAGGGAACCAAGGCCCCAAAGTAGAAGGTGACTTGTTCAAGGTCAGCTGGCCTATGGATATCAATAAAGTGTTGAGAATTTTTTCAATCCATATGTCCTAGGACACACCATCCTACTCCATGGATAGTAGAGAGAAAAATATAATCCATTTCTTGATCTCTTTATTTTTAGCTAATTCCAGGCTATTTATTATCTGAAGCCATTTGGAACTCTTTCTTTTTGTTTATTTGTTTGTTTGTTTCTGATCATGAAAAGATACGTTTTTCTCAAGGGAATTAAAAAAGAAGCCAAGACTAAAATAGGTCTAGCTTTTTAGAAGTCAACCTAAAATAGGTCAGCTCCAAACTGGAGCTGATTCGAAACTTTTCCAAAGCAGGCAGTGCGCCCTCACTATCAGTAGTGATGGTAGCCAGGAGCAAGCTTGTCTCTAGAGGCCCTGGCAGCACCAATACCAGTGAGGGACTGGGGGGGGGGGGGGTGATGGGGTGGCTGGCTGCCACGGGGATGAACTAAACAGTGAATCCTTTAAGAAAACCACAGGGCTTTTCAGGATGGTCATTGTGTTCTCTCTTATTTGGGATTCTATTTATGCTGCTAATATTAGCATAGATTTTCCTTAATGAATGTTTCCCAGCTGAAAGATGGTGAGAGATATACTATGTGAATCTTTTTAATATTAGTTCATTAAATTAAAACCATTCTGACTTGCAATGAAGCCTTTTCCTTTTGATGTTATGCTCAGGTTTGCAGATAATGTCCATGACAATACACGTGTGCCCTGCAAAGATGATCTTTTTAATCAAAGTCATTTAGTATTAGCACTCTTGTGTAATAACGTGAGTCTTACTGTCGGGTAGTATAAACATTAACATAAAAATCTGGCTATTTCATAAAGTGAATCCACGCATTTAGTTGCAACAATTTTATTCCCTCAAACTCAGTGACCTTGCTTGCCAAAAATATACATATTTTTGCTTAAAATACACTTGTTAAATTAGGCTGTTTTCCCCATTTCCCTATAAATGATTGGAGGGGAGACTCCTTTAGAATCTCCCTGTGCAAAATCAAAGCAACACATCACCACATTCTTGATGATTGTATTTACTAAATCACTCCCAAATTAGATGCTTTAGAAACAAGATGCTCCACAAATAGCAAATACTCAATTCATGCATTGCCTGAAGGCTTTGGACTGCATTACCCTACATATCCATCACAGGAACAATAGAATAAAGTGATTTTGCAAGGCTAGGAAACTCAAATCCACTCAGCCTCTTTCACAAGGAATATTTGGATAACCAAGGCTAATGCAAATATTTGTTACTAGCCATTATGACAAGCTGGGGACATTCCATGATCTTATTAGTATCTAGTCATTCACAGTTTGCTTTTCTTGTATGAAAACATGCACAAAGATAATAGGAATAAATTGTTTATTTCCCATGTTACTAGGCAATTATAAATATTTCAGTAAAAGGGTTATACTGTGCCAAGGTTAGAATCTAATAGAATAATTCGAGATGCAAATGACATTGTCTTGTAAACTAACGCCTGTGTTCCCGAATAGTCCTCATTTGATGGGCTTCTAGAGAAAAAAATTAAAACAGAGTAAAATACGCAATAGCTTTTAAGAAGCTGCTAGCTTATGACTTATCACTTCTGTGGGATCTCCTTTATTTTTTCTTCCCTGGACAGTATTCATAGGAAATCAGGTTGTACACTGCACATAGCTATTAATGGCAGAGAAGTAATTATTTCAATTTAAGAATAAAATTAAAAGCGTTGCCAAGCTACTTGTTTATCTTAGCACTTTTATTACATAACGTTTTTAGGGAACTCTGCTTAATTTAGCATTGTAGGCAACTTTTTCCACTATTGTTTTTATAATTTATGTAATGGCTTGCAACAGCAAATATGTAGAGATTTGTTACAGGCGATATCATGTCTGAAAAATAAACATAGCTACAGAATCATGGAACTAGAATGGGCTTGAGGACTTACTAAAGCCAACCGTCTCACTCTAGAGGTCAAAGAAAATGTTTCAGTGAAATAAAACAATTTGGCCTGAATCGAAGTGAATCTTTGGCAGTAGAGCCAAGACCACCAGGGAGGACACATAACACACTGGTTGGTGTGGTGCCCTTTATACCACTTTTGCCTTTTTCTTTCTGGAATTTATTTATTTATTTTTTCAGGAAGAGGGATGAGAAGAGACCACCTAAGAAGTCTACCTACCCCTTTTGCGTTCTCCGTGTCACTCATAATCCCACAGCCTTATGGAAATGCTTAACTAGTCTATGGCCCACAAGCATTGCTTTCACCCTCTGTCCTTTTGGTGACATTTGCTTTGGTGTACTTTCCATTTCACAGAAGGTAAAATGGTTTGTTAAAAGGCTGTGGTTCTTTTTTAAAGATGTTCTTGGATATACAAGAAGGATTTAAGGTATTTCACAACAAGAACATTCCTTCAACTTCTAAGACATGGAGCAAATAGAGTACAGGACATCCTTCTCAGCAGTCCCTGGGACTTACCTATGGGAAGGAAGGAAGGAAGGAAGGAAGGAAGGAAGGAAGGAAGGAAGGAAGGAAGGAAGGAAGGAAGGAAGGAAGGAAGGAAGGAAGGAAGGAAGGAAGGAAGGAAGGAAGGAAGGAAGGAAGGAAGGAAGGAAGGAAGGAAGGAAGGGTGTTCTCCAGAAGGCCTGGGATATTTTGTGATTAAATTTCAAGTGGCTAACTCTTTACCCATGAAAAAGAATCTTGTGCCCATTTTGATAGAAAGCAGTCATAAGAGATGTAGAGAAAAGCAGATCCTTCTCTTGGGTAGCAGTTGAAGAAAACAAAGTAAAATAGAGGAGCAGGCCAGTTGCCCTAAATCTTAAATGTAAGAAGGATGGACAGAAACAACGAATACATGTGTATCAGTTTAGTATTCAATGTGACAGTAGTTAATAATTTTTTAATATCTTTATTGATTTCAGAGAGAAGAAGGGAGAGGGAGAGATAGAAACATCAATGTTGAGAGAGTCATTGATCGGCTGCTTCCTGCATGGCCCTGACCGGGGATCGAGCCGGCAACCCGGGCACGTGCCCTGACTGGGAATCGAACCGCGATCTCCTGGATCCTAGGTCGATGCTCAGCTGCTGAGCTACGCCAGCCCAGCTAGTTAATAATTAGCACTCACATATATTAGTTCAGTTGAGTTTCTTTGTGTGTGCCTGGTGGCAGTGAATATCTCACATGGCATCATTAAATTTACAAAGCTTCTGAGGTATTCCAAGAAAGTCAGAGCACTTTTTATTTCTTTCCAAGGCAAATATTTCACTCAGTGTGAAATCATCAAAAATGAAGAAAAACCCAGTTAGCTGATGAAGGTTGTTCAGCTCAATGCTGGTAGATCCCAGATGAGAACACAACCTTCTGGAACATGCCCTTTAAGGGGATGGTATCCAAAAGTTTAACATATTAATTAAAATATTCCAGGCTTTGAGACTCACACTTTATGCATTTTACATGGCTTATTCATTAGCATAATACCTTTTTCTGGGTATATCAGAATACATGTATGTTATATACATAAAAATATTATATATATATATATATATAAAGTATGTAATATATGCACATGTTATGTATAAACACAATTATTAATGGACATAATAAGATGCAAGAGCTAAAACTGTAGAACTTTAACTCTCCTCTAAAAAAATACAAACAGATTCTAGACAGAGAATGACTAGACTACTAAGGAACACTGAGAAAACTAGCATGAGGCCCATTGTATTTAGCATTTCCCCTTGGAATAGCAAAAATATTTTAGTAGGTTTATTTCCTTATTTCCAAAGGCATACAAGGGTTGGAACATCCAATCTTTAACGCGCAATAAAATGAAATGGCAATTTTCCAAGAGCTGTGCGACTGCAGCTAATTAGCACATTAATTTATATAAATAAAATTCTCTTTGCTGTTCCCCAGTGTTCTGCCTGAGAAATGCAACAAGATGAATGAACATGACAAATCAAAGTGAAATCTACAGGCTTAAAAAAACAGATACAGAAATAATCCCTTGACTTTATTCCAAGTTTTCTGACCCTCCTCCATCAGTGCCATTTTTCCTCAGAGCCCCTAAAAGCGCACTCTTTCTGCCAGACTTCAATTACAAAGACAAGTTCACAGAGAAGAGCACACGCATCCCTTTACTCCTGTAGTTGGCCTCCCGGCTAAAAGAGCCAAGATCACAACTCAAGAGAATGACTGTCATTTATTTTGATATTTACCTTCAAATTTTTTCACATACTTTTTAAAACAAAAGTATAAACATCTTTTCTGTTTTTAAATTGTTTCCTTTACTTACAAATATTTTGTTTAATCATCTTTAGTCTTAACTGATCTTTATGGTTAATCCAATTAAAAAATAAATATTATCTCAAAGCAAAGTCAAAGTTTTGAAAGAAATTGCTGGTTGAAAAAAAAAAGCAAGGGCCTAATTTCCAGGACATGTTTTATTCTATTTCTCTTTTAAAGGAAATTTAATGTAATCAGTGCTTTAAGATATGTGTATATGTATACACTTTTTTAATATATAGATACATATATCTGGCTATCCCTTTGGTGGGATACGATACAACCTCTAAAAATATAAGTAATCACTCTGGTAATAACCCATTACAAAGGAGTAAACTTAATTTTATGAAAAATAGAATAGACTATAAAGCAAGAGAATGCATTTCATATGGTGACAAGTACTATTTTGCGAGACATGTTTATGGGTAATGGGTGCCTGTCTGTGGGTATATATTTTTATCTATTATATATTTCTTACTGTGAATCATGCTCGTAAGAGTTGGAGAGAACTTTCAATAAAGCAGCATATGAAGAGTCTAGAAGAAAAATAGAGCCTGGGCTAGATAATGAAAGGCAACCCTTAATTCATATACAACAGTGAACAGGACGACGACTGTGAAATTATAAAATTTACATTACAGTAGAAAGCCAGAAAGTAAACAAATAAGCAAAATGTGTATGTGATATAATATCTGGTGGCAAGTGCCATGAAGGAAAGAAAGGAAGAGGGTTATAGAAAGAAACCCGGGGTAGGAGGGGCCCTATCGCAATGCAACGGTTAAAGGACGCTCACTGCAGAGGGGCCACGGGAGCAGGAACCTGAGTGAAGGTGAGCATTTCAGCCAATGAAATCTACAGAGCAACCAGCTCTTGCCCCGAGAAAAGAGCCTCACAACTTTCATTCTTGGAGGAGCAGTAAAAGGAGAAGACTGGGGTAAAAAAAAAAAAAAAAAAAATCACTAGACATTTTTAAGTTAATATGAACAGGGATGACAGCTTAGAATTCAGTGAGCAGTAGCTACAAACAGAATCTGCATCCACTCGCCGGCTCTTTCCCAGAGTGCTTCCTTGAGTACTGACATAGAAAACTAGTCGAGCCCAGGCCCTGATGAAGGTTGAGGGCAGGGCAGGCAACCTTATACCTCACAGAATATGACTCAGTGGTGGCCTAAGGCTGGCGAGGGCAGAAGTGCTGAGAATCCACATCCCGATGGCCAAGCTTGCAGGACCAGCCAAAGCTGGGGTCAGGGCCAAGAACAGAAAAACCCTCGCAGGGGCTCCAGGCCTTCACCAAGTGAACCCCTTCAGCCTTCCAAAACTGGGTACATTAAAAACAGGGTGAAAAATGTCTCCTAAGGCAGAAAAGCTGGGATCGACACTGGAGAATAAAGAATACACAGCATCTCGCCGGCTGGCAGCCTGCTGGGAACACAGTAAAGTCTCCCATGGCTTGAAAGCAAAGAGGTACCTAGGGTCTTCCAGGTACATAGTGTCCAGCCCTGATGAAGGGAATGTCTTCATCTTGATCTTGAATTATTGGAAGGCAGTGGTGAACTGAGTCAAACTAAAGCAACAATAGTCTCAATTCATCTACAGGTTAAATTGATTCAGCCCCCACTCTACTGGCCTGAGAGAAAAATGAGCTTGCTCTCCTCCAAGTTTTACTATAATTTACTTTAGTCTCTCCTGTCCTTTCAGACCAAATTACTTGCTTACGATTAAAAAATCATGACACATAGGAAGAAGCAAGGAGATATGATTCCCATGGCTTTGATGAAATTCCTTCTCCATTTACTTGTATTGTCTACTTCTTTCACTTTCACTGAACACGTTCATCGTAATTACTTTAAAGTCTGTGCCTGATAATTTCAACATCTATTCCATTTCTGGCCGGATATTTTTAAAAAAGAGCCAAAAGAAAAATGTAGAAATGAAAACTATGATAATAGAAATGAAAGATTCATTTAATGAGTTTATCAATAGATTGGACATAGAATAGAAGGAATAAGTGAACATGAAAGCAAGTAAACAGAAATAGTCCATACAGAAATGCCAACAAAAATAGAACAGAGCATTTGATATCTGCGGGACAACAGCGAACTGAATAATTGGAGTTGCAGAAGGAGAGAAGAGAGAAAGTGGGCTAGAAAAAATATTTGAAGAGATAACAGCCAAGAATTTGCCAAAGGGGGTGAAATATATCCACCATAATA
This sequence comes from Miniopterus natalensis, assembly GCF_054644295.1. Lineage (NCBI taxonomy): Eukaryota > Metazoa > Chordata > Mammalia > Chiroptera > Miniopteridae > Miniopterus > Miniopterus natalensis. Next base: position 22,610,281 of record NC_142096.1, read on the forward strand.
AACCACAACAAACATATCTACCAATAAATCCCTAAAAAGATAAATACCCAGAAAACCACACCTAGGAACATTGTAAGGAAACTGCACAAAGTCAATAATTTAAAAAATTAAGTAACATATACAGAAAACACATAATCCTATATAAGATGTCTGAGACGGAGTACTTCCAGAAATGCCTAGTTCAGTATCTCGCTTAGGATAAGAACCCAAAATCCCTCCATCCTTCCTTTTTGCCATGTTTAGCAAATAGTCTGCTCCCCTTGTATTCACAGATGCTTGCAGGAGCACCAGAAGCACGCTATTGCACACTTCCAAGCACCAGAAGAGAGAAAAGTCTCTTGCTTATGTAACTTAAGTGTAATCAACCCTTCCCAGAAACTTCCTGGAAGACTGACTCTTCCAGCTAGAACTGTACCGTGTACTTGTCCCTAAACGAATCATCAGCAGCGTGGGCATAATTGATTGGCTTACACTAATTACCATCCACTTTTGAAGCATCTCTAGTAGTATGAGGCTCTTCATACCTTTGCCAAAACCAGACTTCTTTTAGCAAAGAAATGAAGGCAGAGTATGGTAGTTGGATAGAAAACCAGAGGTTTTTGACATTTATTAAAACTGAAATTTACAGATACAGTAGGAAGCCATTTCGACAGAGAAAGGATGAGCATAATCTTAAATCTTACAATTGTATTACTAATGGTTTCATTACACCTTGGAGTAGTGCATATCACTATTTCATTATTTTCACATTCTTACATGTCATTCATTCTACAACCTTTACTGAGAATGGGAGCTATAAAGAGGCATTGTGTCTGCTCTCGGAGTCTGCTTTGTAGGATGGGAATATAGGCCTCAAACAAACGAATGTCATTGGAAGACATGGTAGCAGAGCATGGATCTGACTTCAGCTCCTTCACTTATTAACTAAATTACCTTGAACAAGTTACCTAAACTCTCCAAGTCACAGGATCTGTCAGTGAAAGGAGCTCATACAGTTGTGGTGGATTTTTTTAACAGAAGCAATTAGTAAAACTGTCCAATAAACATTACCTATTATTGTTACCATTTATGAATGTGTTTACAGAGTTTAGTAGATGTGCATACAAAACAGTGATTGAGAAAGTCAACATGGAAATGGTAAAACTCGAATATATCTGGATATGTGAGCTGCTCACCTACTGTAGAAACCGTTGGAATAGTAATGAAAGGCATTTCTAGAGGACTGACTGGGATAAAAAATAAAAGGGTAAGAGTGCTGGAAAAGCAAATAAACCTGAGTGTAAGCTTTATGAGTGGAGTCTCAGGCTGGGAGATGAAGATGTGGAAGAACGCCGGGTGAGGCATGAAGCTTCATCTATGATGTGATCAAGGTGCCAACTCTACAATCTAACCAATAGGAAATCTCTAAAGGATTTTTTTTTTTTTTTTTTTTCAGTAGAAATACAGACACAATTTCTAAAGACCATTATGGAAAGAGTGAATTCAGATGGGCACTAAAAAGAGTGACCAGTGAGATATGGTGTCTGTGCCAGAGGGACACAGTGACATAGAAGGCTTGCAATAATTCACTTGAGAAAGCATGAGGCCTAAACTGAGGCCATTGGGACAGGCTGGAAAAGAGGAAGCAGGTATGAGACATGTTGTGGAAAAGCTTAATTCTTAGGAGAAAGGTCAGTTTGAAAATGATAAAGTTTGAGGTTTATGATTAAAACATTGAAAGACTTGTGAACGACTTTCAATCACAGACAATAACATAAAAATAGAAGTAAATGAAGTGTTGTAAAATAGACATTCTGTAAAATATTTGGATTATTAGAATGAAGATTTTAAAAATTATTATTGGTAGCCAGTAGGTACTATTAAGCTACTTAAAACCCACCTGAATATTTAAGCAAGGCAAGGTAAATATTTCTTTCTAGAGGGACAGAACAATTTTGTTTACTTTATTAACTTAAGATGTTTGTTGCTTGTTTGTTTGATTTTAAAGACAAAGGTTACATTAGAGCTCAATCCACTTCTGGTTGAACTGTAATAAATTCTAAATTAACAGATTGTGAAGTAATAAGATTTAAAAATATCTAGTCTTGATCGCCGTTGCTTAAATTTAAATTTCTATCATATTAGTATCTCTTTGGAAATAAAATAAAACTGCTCTACCCTTATGTTTAGAATGTGGTTCTAATGGGGAGCACATGTAAATGTCTTCTGCTTCTACCACTTAAATTATAAATGAATTTACATTTCTTCTTGGACAAAATCTCTTTCCCCGTTAATCCCGGTATTTTGGCAATACACCAAATCTTTCTTTCAAGTGTTTTTCCAATCATTTCAGAGGAGTCTGTCAGGGTTATCTATTAATCCTCACTCTAAAGCAAAGCAAACAGGCTTTATTCCCATTTCACAGATAATTTATTTATTTAGACAAAATTCTCTAACATATAATTCCACTCAAAAGTAATATTTATGCAAACCTTATTACACATATTCTTAGCTGTCAGTTATAAAAGTGGAAAACTTTTCTGCTTTCTACGCTTTTCTGCAACTCAGTTAAAAACACTCGAGGCTATAACCTGAAACTTAGTACATTGTTGGTGATTTAGTTACATTTATCAAGTATAGAGCAATCCCATATGCCAATTTCTACAATACTGTAATACTCCAATCTGCTTTATTAAAGGATTATACTTTAGTGACCATTCTGGTTTTAGGGCCTAAGGATTCTAAATGACGCCGTGGGCGAGTCAGAAAGACATTTAAATCGGAGCAGGGCTGTAGTCTCAGCTGTGCCTCTGGTTATATTTCTTCGGACCGTTCATGAAGAGCTTTCTGCATCTACTAGTACAAACCTAAACACGAGAACATGGTCCTGAGTCTACTTCATGCAAAGGATTCTGTGTGAATGAATGCAATAATTTATATTCCAAAAGTGAAAAAAAGAAAAACACTTCATAACCATTACACTGAGGACTTCCTATAGATCCTCCACTGGTTTTTAAGGACAAATGAGTACTTTCTGAACCTCTGCTTTTTACAATACCTTAAAACTAATTCCTTGGATGAACTGGCTTCTGATCCTTGCAAAATGCTCTAGGTAGCAAAAAGAGTTTCTTTCATTTGCTACAATTCCCTTTCCACTTTGTGTTCATATACAACAAAGCTAATGCTATCCATTAGAGGTGAAGTAATTAACTGTGTCTGCTAGATACTTTGATCTAAGGCACAAATAAACTCCAAGTTACTTTCCTCTGCCAATTGCAATCTTTCAGAATAACCTCCTCAACTCTCCACCAGAAAGGCCGCTCTGCTCTTCAAAAGCAACTATGTAAAACACCAAAGTAAATGATTTGGATGTGGGATTAGCTATGGAGGGGGAAGGGAGGCTGGGGTGGGGGACAGGGGGATTGAGTGAAAAAGAAAAAAAAAAGAGAAAGAACTCATGGACACTGGCAACAGTGTGGAGATGGCGGGGGGGAGTGGGTGAACGCGGAGGGTGTGGGATACATGGGGATGAAAATGAATAAATAAATAAAACCGCTATTTTAACAACCAAATCAAAATAAGAACCAACAACAAATTATATATACCATATACATAAACCCTGTGAATATCTATGTATTTTATACATAGTTTATATATGTCTACATAGTACACATTATATATGTATATATTTAAATAGTTTACAGATAGTGAATTAACATTGAGACTTGGGTCCGAGCTCTTAGATATTTCAAGATTCTGATATTTTATACACCATTATTTTAACAACCAAGTCAAAATAAGAATAAACAAAAAATTATATATATATCATGTATATAAATTATGTAAACATCTATATATTGTATACATAGTTTATATATATATACACATAATTTCCATATGTATTTATATATGTATATATTTACATAGTTCACAGATAGTGGATTAACACTGGGACTTTGGTAGGCCCTCTTAGGTGCTTCCAGATCCCGATATTCGCTCTCTAATCTGTTTCCAGTCGAGCTTGGTACCCTTGGTACTCTAGAGCTTCTGCCAAGACGGCCGCAGGAGTGTCTGTGCTAGAATTTATATTAAAAGCTTGGGACTCGGGTTATTACCCAGGCTACAAATCCATGCCTATCTTTATTTGAAGAACACTAACAGCTTATTAGCTCACAGCCTGCTTTTCTTTCATCTGTGAACACGGCACCTTCCTTCATTCAGGCCGGACCCCAGGAGCCTGGCACATTATTTATCCCAGAGGGCAAACTCCCATTTGGCCAAGGCAGCGCTGCCCCTGGAGTCCCCATCTCTGGTCACAGTTGTGTTTGTCCTTAGCGCTCAGTTTCAGTTATCTTTTTTTGTGTGATCAGTTTGTTTCATTCACTAAGTTTCCCGTTAAAGAATGGGGAACAGGGCCACGAAGAGGCCGCATAATGCGGTGAGGCTCGGCCTCATTCCTAGCCCTTTGGCACATAATGACTACACTTTGCTTGCCAACTATTTCTTGGCATCTAATTTAATTTGGGGACCTGCCTAAGCATTTAATTGAACTTGGAGAACTCCGTTCAAATATTTGTCCCCACTTTCTCTCTCTTCTCCTGCTACGTGATCAATTCTGCACTATATCTGAGGTCAGATCCACTTTCATTTTCCCCCAAAATGCTTGCCATCCCTCTTTTCCTATGCAATATACTGCCTCACACCCCAAATCCTAATAAATGTTTATTTTAAAATATACTTTGCCCCCCCTTTTCTTCTAAAAGTTTCCCTGCCCTGTTACAGCAGAATAACCCTACACTTTCTCTGTCCGTAAGGTTTTTATTCCCGCGTTTTATCCAGCCCCTCTGGTAAGTTCCCTGTGCACAGAGGAGAAAACCACGGCTCCCTCATTCTCACCCCCCCCCCGAGTTTCACCACCTCGCCTCCGACCGGGGCTCCACCTGCTCCACCAACAGCTGCAGTTCCATGGCCACTCTTCTTTTCTCAGGCTATTGGGGTTCTGCTGATTTTATGTCTTTTTGCAACCAGCCGTAGCCTCAGAGGTCATCGTTGCATCGAGCCTTTTGTTGGTGCCTTCGGGCCCATGCCAGTCTGTCCTTCTGAAACGACCACCATTTAGATCCCAGGGCTGGACCAATCCAGTCACATCCCTTCTTCACTCTGATACAAACGGGCACAGCGCCGAATGGGAAGTACCAGTCAGCGCCTCGGTATACACATCCCCTGGAATTGCACTGTTTTCATCTCTGTTTTTCTCCCTCCATCTTTTACCTCTTTTCTTGCTCCTATCAACCTTTTCCAGACATCGTTTAAGCTCCCTCAACCACAGAACCAATACTCCCAATGACACTTTTAGCTGAGGATTTTCCCCATGAAACACCAAATATTTATGCTAGCAATTGATAAATAGTGGTGTTATTTGCAATACCTGTAGTGTTTTGAAAAGTGTGGTACCAATTCAAATATTAGTAAGCCAAATGAATATGACAGATAATCCAGAAATAAATTCAATAATGTATGAAAAGAGAATATTTAAATTGTTAGAAAAATAGATTATTCAATAATGATATTATTATCATCTTGTTAGCCACTTGTGGGGAAAAAATAAGACACATCTCTACCTCATTTATTCCACTTAAAAAATAACAACAAGAATATAAACAGTAATAATTCATTTTGCATCAACGCAAGCATGAATTTACTCAGAAAGTGATGCTCAAAGTATTGATAAACTGGCTTCAGAGAAAGCCTTTCTAACCATGTCATAAAAACTGAAAACAATAAAGAAAATGTATATACACTTGATGACATCAAAATTCTGATGGCAAATTAAGAAAACAAACAAAACAAAAAACTAAGGTAACACAAGCATGTTATTGCAGCATTATTTATAATAATAAAGAAATGAAGTCTATATACTCCCCTATATGGGACTAACTAATTAAATGATAGTATATGCCTATTATAAAATACTATACTAAAATTAAAACTAAAGTTGAAGTCTATAATGACATGGAAATATAGCCACAACATATTATTGTCAGTAAAACAAAGAAAGGGTAGAGTACAGTATTATAATATTAGATAGGTGTATGATGTGTGTAAGGACAGTGTATACAATGTATGTAAATTTCCATAATAGGAAGGTTGAAAGGACCTGGATTGTTGAATAACTATCTCACCCTCTATTTTTAACATATTGTATGTGACAGACACTATTCTAGGTAATTAAAAATACTATTTTTAGCCCAGCCAGCATGGCTCAGTGGTTGAGCATTGACCTGTGATCCAGGAGATCGAGGTTTGATTCCCCAACAGGGCACGTGCCCAGGTTGTGGGCTCGATTCCCAGTCGGGAGCGTGCAGGAGGCAGCCGATCAATGACTCTCTCATCACTGATGTTTCTATCTCTCTCTCCCTCTCCCTTCCTCCCTCTGAAATCAATAAGGATGTATTTAAAAAATACTATTTTTACTATTTTATAGGCTGGAAATAGCCTTAGAAAGTGTGAGCACCTTGCCTTGAATAAGTAGGTAGGACAGTGCTGAAGCCAGAACCCAGGAACATTAGGCCAGTGTTTGACCCACCACATAATAGCTGATCCTAAGGAGAAGAGAATCATTTCAACCCAACCAGTTATTTTCTATCTCTATTAAGGCAGAGAAGAAAAATAATTGAAATTAATCTACTAGTGTACCTTTTCTCTCTTTTTCTTTTTTATTTTCTTTTTATTTATTACAAGAGAGAAAAAAACTGATAGTGAAGTACTATAACAGGTACCAAATAAAGTACCTTCTACTGATTTATCTGCAGCCTTGCCAAGGATGTGCGTTTCCCGAGGATGACATGTGTGGGTTTAATATAGGTGCACAAGATGGACTGAGCATAGCCTATGACATGAAACAGGTAACATTTCCCTCGGTTGTTTGAAGAAAGGTCTTTTATTCCCCAGCTTATGATTCAGTTCCATGAATTTCATCGTAGACCGCTCTCCCCCAAAGGCAAGCTTATTCATACAATGGATCTAGGTAGAGCAGGGAGAGACATGGGGAGTGGGGACTGCTCTCTGCTCTCTTGCGAAGTGGAGAGGAAAATTGACTTACTCATCACTCTTCATCCATAGGACTCCTCTCACTTAGGAAAGAGGTGACTCACAGAAGAGTTTTAGCTCACAGTCAGAAGCTTCATTAAAAGAGGTGGGGAATTCAGACAGACTTTGGAACTATTGAATTGAATCCAAATATTACAGGTGTAACAATTAAAAATTCAAAATAAATCCAAAATGGCAAAGGGGGGAAAAACTTAATATTTATTAAAAACTGACTGTTTTATGCAACTAGGTACTTTACATACATTACCTGACATTTTAATCCTCACAGCAGAGTTTACCTGCCTGGAAGCCTGTGCAGATAAGAAGCCAGCCTGAAATATCTGAGAACAAAAATCACAAAACACAAAGCTGCCTAACTATATTTTATTACTTACTTCTCAGGTGATTATATAGATAATCTCTGACCAAAAAAACAAAAAAAAAGCGTCTAGGTCAAGCTTCTCATTCCCATAGTATTTTATTCTGTTAAGTAATCACGCTGATTCTCCTGTTTCTGATGTCTCTATTTGTGTTTGCTGCCCTTCAATCAAAGTTGTGCACAATTTCAAACTAAAGTTGATAAATGGCACTTTTATATTACAATTTAGGTAAACAGTAAAAGTAAGAAAAAGGTAAGTACAGCAGTTCTATTACGCATGAATTCTTCAAGCCTGTACGGTCGGCTGTGTTACTTTGTAGAATGTGATGACTTCAGTGCAACAAAGCTAGCCAGTGCTGCTGTGCAGAAATCCTTTCTTTTTGCAACACATTTTATATTAATGCAGCAGGTCTATCAAAGTAACATGCTTACTTTTTAGAAGATGACATTTAAAGTAAAAATACATGATAGGTAAACTATAAAAAATATGTAGCCAGGAGTCCAGGTGGAAGTCACCATTGCAGATGCTTAAATCAAATATTTTAATAAATTATTAGTTGTTAAAAAATATGCAAGAATATCCAAAGCGTGGTCTTTCTTCAAATTTGACAGTTGGTTTTATTGTGCATGTTAGAACACAACTGTACTGGCTATAGATACTTGGATGGGAAGAGTTAAATCTTTCAGATTAAACATCAAGTAGGTATGGTCACAGTCAATATTCAAAATATTTTGACCATAAATCATAATAAGAATAAATTCCTTAAATTGCAAAATATATATATATATATATACAGTTTAACAGTTCCCTAAATTCCTCATTTCTATCTTATTTTTTTACCTAGTGTGGGACCATCTATAACCCACACGAACTAAATATAATCAAATATGAATACATTTCTTACTGCACTGTTAACTTGGGTCATTTCTTTAAAAAAAAATTGAGGGACAACATATGCTTGCCTAAGCATGTTATGCAAATTATTGGCATAAAAGGATTTTTAACATGTAGATAGTGTAAAACGTGTCCTAGTGACAATTCTTACATTCAGTATTCACTTATGCCAACAATTACCATGGTTATAACGCCTTTCTACCTGTAGCCGTTTTATATGCATGTTGAAAAGCGAGGCGTGCACATGTACCTGCAAGATACTGGAATTATACCCTGAACACTTTATCTCTGGGTTGGGACTTGGACTCTGTAATTCTCCTGTTTATAAAATCGCATACATGAGATACCGCAGCAAGGTGAGTTTGTCTATTCAGAACGTTTGAAGTGGAAATATGTTAACATGGAAGGAATTTTCCCTTTGCTCATTTTAGTCTCAGTCACGTGGTCAAAGGCTAGAATTTACACCAGACTTTCTCAGAAATTTTCTGGTAGCCATTGTACTGTTTTCTTCAAAAGACAACTGCACATTGCCTATTTTCTAGCTGCCTTTGCAACACTGTATTGCTCATGATGCAATCTCTATTTAAAAATGTACTTTAGTAAACATGTTCTATGTTATAAAAGCAAAACAATATGACTACCATCTATGCAATGTGCTATTTTGCATTGTCAGTTATGTCTTTAAAAAGAAAAGTCTATAGCAATCAATTATATGACATAGTAAGGTTTATTATTATTATTTTTTTAGAAAAGAATACTATATTTCACCTACGAAGGAGGCAATATAAAAATGCTACTAAAATATCAGGACAATTTTTTTAGTCATTTGCAAACTCACAGTGTCCCACATTTACTGGAGCAAGGTCTTAAAATCTAATTTGTCAACTTGAACAATTGTGTGAGGATGGGACAGATGGGCAGCTGTTTCTTTTTTTAATCTAAGACTTTGTTCATTTACTTTAAATAATGCTAAAAATGTGTGTTTTTTAATTGTAAAAAACCAGATTTTTAAAAAAGTGGCTGATATTGAACTATAATGAAAGAAAGATAGCTCTTATTACTTGGATTAAAAATCTCTAGCTCATTTTAACCAAAAACAATAGATTTTGCTGGCTGTGCTGTGCTGATACTTATCATTATTTATACCATAATTGATATGACCAACTGTCATTTCAGTTTTATAGGAATAGACAAAAATACTGATTAAGTAAATTTGAATAATCAGCTGGGCATAGTTATTTCTCTGTTAGTGCTCATGGATTTTCCACATTTTGATCTCAAATGTAAACTGTACACTGAAATATGAATTAGTCCAAACTAAAACTATTTTTAAAACCCTTTTGTTCTTATGAAAAAAGCACATAATAAGAATGCTTCTATTTTTAAATAGGCATCTCTTTCCTCTGTTGTAATTACTTCCACCTATTATGAAAGAATAAAGATTTAACTAACGCCCTAACTAAATTGGCCAAAGATTATAAATAATGACTTTTCACTAGGCACAAATCTTCTGTAATTAGAAAGGAGGAAAATAATCTGTAATGAATAAACTGTATTTAATATGTAAGCCCTGAGTATTGAACACAAATGCCTCTATACTCATGCTCAAATGAAAAAAAATTAAGAAAGTAACTACATTTATATGCTTTCCTGGGCAGAAACTCCCTATTCTGGGTGGATAAAACACTCAACTCAAAAAAGTAACATTAAAAAAAAAAAAAGAAAATTTCAATTTTTTGAAAACCAAAATGCCTTTAATAGAAAGATTTTTAAATAGAAAAATGGTCATTATCTTATTATGTTACTTGAGATTATTCTATATAATGTAGCTGACCAGAAACTATTTCTATATCCTACTCAGAAATCTAAATCTTTTGACTTTCAATTAAAAAAAAAAAACCATTTTATTGGTCAATTCCAGACTACAAAGCAATAATTTTATGTGATAATTTTATGTCTGAAATAGAATTCTAGTAAATGCTTTTAATGGATCGACTCTGTTAATACAACAGTAGTTGATTAAAAAGACTATTTTAATATCTTAACTTTAAAAAGACTACAATGCTTTATAACTCTAAATTGTTAGAACTCATTTTTAATTTATTTAAAACTGATAAGCCTCCCAGTCCTTCCCCAATTTCAAATTTAATTAAACCCACAACACCACCACATTGAAGAGAAAGGCCAGTTTTATTTACATAACATAATAATAGCAATAACAATGAGTTAATAGCACTAAACCAATGTCAGTCTGAACCACAAATATTACTCTTGACCTCCTCAATGAGCAGCCTTTCTTCTACCCAGCCAGGAATAACATTTAATTTTGTATAAAAACAACTACTATAGTAGAACCCACAAATGAACAAATATACTTTTGGAAGTTAATCAGGGCATTCAACATCATACTCATCACTATTAATTTTTTTAATAAATTGAATAATCCTCCACTTTAACCAACAGTATCAGCAGTGCTTAAATTTTATGTTTTTTAGATACTATAAAAATTACCCACATAGGGTAGGCAAGGAGGAAAGTAAGGCATAGATTACAAAGACCTGGGAACATCAAGAGGTTAAGGGGGCAAACCAAAGAAAGAAAAGTAGTAGAACCAGGGTTTTCAAGCAGTTCTTTCTCTACCACGTTATATTCAGTCCTGGGGCCTGCCTGGGGCAAAGTCAAAGTTGGTATTTGCCTGCAGCAGCTAGCCTGGAGGGAGAGACCAGTCACTCTATCAACCAAGCCCCTTTCGTAGTTGCTTCCTCCCAGCACCTACTCACAATCAGAGCTTTCGGAGTCACTGGCTTGAGTGTGCCCTGGTCCCTAAATCTCTCTACCTGTTTGCACAGTTAGACAGTGGTATTGGATTTTTGGGAGTGAGAGTTACAAATTTCTAAGAGAAGGGCCTCCACCAAAGTTAAAGGGCAACCCACCATAACAGTTTAGTATTAGATACTTAAATTTATTTCCCGTAGTAAAGTTCTGAACCATTTTCTAAGAGTACTTACTGGCCATGAGTTCACTGTACTCACTTGAATGCAGTGATTCTCTTCCCATGATTCCTTTAAGTCACATCTACACACAAAACATCTTCTTACAGGGTAAACCTTGACCTCTTCTGCATGGGATCCATTCCTCCATGCAGGCCGCATTCCAATAGGAGTAGTGCTCACTCTTCCTACTTTAGGATGTTTTCTTTTTCTTTATCTCATTTCTCCTTAAAATAGGTTTCAATTTCCAAAATCTTGAAAAGTCTTTTTCTTTGAAATCACTACTTTATTTTGATCACACTCCAATTATTTGAAACTATTTTATAGCTAAGCTCGTCAAACAAGCAACCTACCTCCAGACCCCACTGCTCTTGCTGGTTTATGTCTTCAAACTCCTGTAATTTGATTTATGAACCCATAAATACTGAGACTGCTGAATGAAAGCATTTTCCTAATAAAGTTGAGTTTCTTTATTCTGACCCTCTTCAAATTCTGCACTGCGCTTGACATAGCTTTTCTCCTCACTTTTAGTTTCCATGATATTGTCTGTGATCCCCAACCCCCGTATCTGTCACTAACAAGGCTGCTGCTTCTCTCTATGCCCCAGTTTACGGGTTCTCTTTGTGGTCTCATTGCTGGCTTTCCTCTACACTTACATATTTTGTACATTCTGATGTTTTAATTATCTCCTCTGTATTGACACTTCAAAAATTCTTATGAATATTTTCTCTCTTATTTTCTCTCCTGTCTCATCCCCCAAATTTATTATAGTGCCCTTAGTCATTTATTTTTAAAAAATAACTGTGCTTCTAGTTATGTCATTCATACTTATAGGCACTAAATAAAGATATAGAGTAGTGGGGAAAAAAAGTAAAAAGTATCTGCCGTCATGGAGTATGTTTGCTATTGAAGAAGACAGGTAATAAGCATGATTTTAAAAAGTAAAATGCTAATATCCTGGAAAATGAGTGCTAAAGAGGAGAAATAAAGCAAAGAAGGGGTATATGCAATATCAGGGATGGACTTAAAATTTAAATAAGTTGTTGAGTATAGACTATAGGGGAAAATACAGAAGCTAAGAGGCCAATTTAAAAATACAACCATAACCCAGGAGGTAGATGACAGTAACAGAGAACTATGGCAGCTGGGTTGAAGAGACATAGGGTTGAGTTCTGGACCTATTTTGAAGATGGGGTTGACATAATTTATTGATGGACCAGATATGAAAAGAAGAAATCAAAATGAATACCAAAATTTTTGTCTCAAGTAACTGGAAGAATGTAGCCACCATAAACCAATATAAGTAAGTGAGCAGAAGCAGCTCCATCCGAGTAGCTGAGTTTTAAACACTTTGAGTTGTCTGACAGGCAGACAAAATGTATGTTGATAGGCAGTTGGATACATAGATTGGAAGAGAAGGGGAATATCCTAGCTGCAAAATGTAAATTTTGTTGTACCAAACATAGAAATGGTATTTAAAACAATGAGACAATCTTTTCACCTTGAGAGTGAATATAGGTAAGAAAGAAAAATGGTGCAAGGATTAGAGTTTATGGAAAAGAGGAATTTGCAGAATGACTGAGATGGAGTAGCTAGCAAAGTCAAAGAAAAAATGAATATATTTCTCTCTCTCCCTTTCCTTTCCTCTCTCTAAAAAAAATCAATAAAAAATATATTTTTTAAAAACGCAGGCTATAACATATGTTGGCAATGGTATGAAAAATTGAAACCCTTGTACACTGCTGGTTGGAATTTATAATGATGCATCCAACATTGGGAAACAGGCTGGCAATTCCTCAAAATGTTCCTCTAAACATAAAGTTACCATATAATGTAGCATTTCAACTCTTAGGTATGTACAAAGCTAAATGAAAACATATGTCCACACAAAAACATGTACACAAATGTTCATAACATTTGGAATTCCCAATTACTCATGATAGCCAAAAAGTGGAAACAACCCAAATGTCTACTGAGGTGTGGATAAATAAATGTGGCATTGCCGTACAATGGAATATTACTTGGCGATAAAGATGACTGAAATATCACAACAAGATGGATGAACATTGAAAACATTTTGCCAAGCAAAGGAAGTCAGTCACCATAAAGTTACCAACAAACAAAAGTGCCTATTGTATGATCCCATTTATGTGAATTGTCCAGAATACACAAATCTACAGAAAGAGAGGTCATCAGTTGCTTAGGGCTGTGGTACTGGAGAGAAATGAGAAGTTACTGCTAACAAGTACAGGTTTCTTGGTTTTCTTTCTTTTTTTAGGAGTGATGAAAATGTTACATTTTGGCTTACATTTGTCCATGTCAAAGTCTGACAATACCTAGTACTAATGTGTATTTCAATGCCATATCCTATCCTAGGGCATATTCTAATCACTGCTACATGGATTACTCTAAGTAATCCACTACAGGAACTGTTTCCAGTTTCAATGAGCCATCTGTGGCAATATTAATTTTATTAAAATACTACTTTCATTAAATCACTCCCTTGTTCAATATCGATAATTCTCTAATCTCTTCAATCAGTCTTTTAAGGCCCATAATCACCTGGACTTTGTTACCCATTGTTAGGGAGAAGAGCCTCTCAAAGATGCCCCAATCCTAATTCTAAAAACCTTTAAATGTTATTTTACATGACAAAAGAGACTGCTCACATGTGATTAAAGTTCTTGAGATGGATTATCCAGGATTATCCAGTTGGGCCCAGTGTCATCACTAGCATCCTTCTAAGTGAAGGAGGGAAATGGGAGAGTTAGAGTTGGGGAAAAGTTGTGTCAAAGGATTCAGAGGTCACAGTGATGTGGACCACAGTCTAAGGAATGTGAGCAGCCTCTAGAAGCCAGAAGGCAAGGAAATGGATCCCCCCTTAGAGCATTTGGACGGAACGCAGCCCTGCCGAACCTCTTTCTCTGACACCCCAAACTGTAACATAATACATCTGTGCTGTTTTAAGCCACTAAGTTTGTGGCAATTTGTTATAACTGTGGTAGGAAACCAATACACCCATGCAGCCACCTTGGCATGACAGTTCTTTTCACATCCCAGAGTTGAACAATCCTCCTCGAGTGTTGGGAAATTCCATCCGTTCCCTCACTGCAAGGCCTACAGGAATACTAGTATCCTCCAGAGGTCTCCTCCCACTAACCCTCCTCTATGTGATTTTGATTCTGACTAGAGCTTTCTTCCGAATCAGTTTATGCCATCTACAAATTCCTAGCACACGCACCACCTAGGGACGACCATCCGATTTTAAGTTACATGAGGAAAGCACTTAGCACATGGGATGGAAACAGTGCTGTGCTGATGAACCAACTCGAACAAGAAAAGCCCTGATTTATAGTGTTTGCTGATTAAATACTCTCAACACAATGTTATGTGTCAATTATACCTTCATAAAGCTGGGGGTAGGGAGACAATATTTCAAGCTACACATTGTTTGCCTTTGAATTCACAAATCCTTGGATATTTCATGACGTTTTTAGACCTAGTTCAGGCCTCTGTCTCAAACCAGCAGATTCTTCCCTCAGTTCTTTCTTTCCAATCCTTGGTTGTACTATAAATGTATCCTAACATATGGAAGTATGTCTACTTTTTGCTATATACTTAACAGTATTTAGTGAACATTTCTGAGTCTTTGAATTTAAACTTTTTCTAGGTGAGGACTCAGTTATTAGTGGCAGGCCTTCTCCCTACCACTGATTCGTATTGGTGTATATAAAAATATCTACTGTATGGGAGATATTCTCTCCACATCTCACTCCCAACCTTGCTCTGCAATCACATATTTTACACAGATGTAGAAATATTTTTAGTTAAAAATGAAAACAGTTAACAATCATTAAATTAAAAAATTGAGGTTAAAAGTGCCGAACTCTAAATGACCAGATGTACGCATATGACCTTGTAATTTATTGTCAGTGGGGAGGGAATTAGGGCTCAGCAGCTGTGCAGAGCCTTGGTACCAGCTACTGCTGGCCACAATTCTTTCCCAGTGGGTACCTTCTTTATGTCCCCACTGATATAATTCCTGGTGATTCACACAAGAACTAGACTCTCAGGAAGGCTCAAAATAGAAGGCAGAATATTTTTCAGGGACACCTGAGTGCCTACTCTGCTTTTCCACTCCCAGTCTTCACCCCATTGCATTAGTTTCTTATTGCTTCATAGTAACTCACCACAAAATTAGTAGCTTAAAACAACACTCTTCATCATTGAACAACTTTGTAGGCCCGAAGTTCACTTCTCCCTTATGTTATCACAAGGCTAAAATCAAGGTGTTGGCCACACAAAGTTCTCATTGGGAGGCTTGAAGAAAAATCCAGTTTCAAGATCGTTCTTGCTATTAGCAGTTAGAGGACTGAGCTTTTGTCTTCTTGCTGGTTTTCAGGTGGGACTTCTCTCAACACCTCGAAGCCATAACAATTGTTGCCACATGGCCTCTCCACCATTATGTCAGCCATTGTGTGTCAAATCCTCCTCATGCATTAAATCGCTGATTCCCTTTCTGCAACTAGATGGAGACAGCTCTCAGCTTTGAAAGGGCTCATGAGATTAGACAAGGCCCACACAGATAATCTTCTTACATTCAGCTGTGCCATATAACACATGCATATCACAGAAAAAAAATTCATCAGAGTCAGAATCTTGGGGATTTTTCTGGGCACACGTGTGGGAAAAAGGGACAGAAAATTTTGAAACTCTTCCTCTCTCTGGGCCTTTCTGATGTTGAGTTTGACTCAAGAACATCAGAAATGTATATTGTAAATATAAAGATGAACGTATATGTCATCAGCATAATTTTTTTTGTGGGATGGAGATTCCCAAATCTAAGAACTTACTTTGGGCCAAAATTATTACCGGAAGCTATATGCTGTTTTTAGGGTCTCAGTGAGCTATGGGAAGCTCCTGGTAAGTGAAATATAAACAACGTAGCTGCCTCAATTTTCATAAAAATTTTATTTATACGAATAATTAAATCAGGATCTTAATTTACTTCATTGGGCTTAGGGAGCTTTTTCAAACAATGTCAAGAACATCAGAAATGTTATTACAGTTGGTGTCAAAAGTGTAGCCAGACACTCTGTAAAAACAGATATGCTTCTTATTTTCCAGAGCTTACAGTCTAGTAAGGGATATAGATAAGAAAATACACCATAAGGAGGCAGTGTGCTGATCACCTTCTAGGAAAAGGGAGAAATGTGCACAAGTGCCCTAGGAGAGAAAAAGTACCAAGTGCATTGGAAGAACTGCAAATACACCAATAAGACTGGAAGGTAGAGAGGAGTGGGAGCAGTGAGGCTGCAGGGGCAGGTAAGGGAAAGGCCACGAAGAGCCAAATAAAGATGATTTATTCTGAAAATAACTGGGAGTCCGGCAAGTCCATATACAGGACTTCATTGTAAGGAGGTAATCATGTAAATTAATAAAGATTCGAAGATCAGAGTGCTTTTTACAGCATAATATAAAAGCCACCCATGCCATCCACCTTCCCCATGAAAACAAACTCAGTGTTCATCAAAAGGGGATTGATAAAAATAATTGGCAGGTTGGCAGCCTTAAAATGATGACATCTATTCCACATTCATTGACATAAAATAACACTGTATTAAGGGTAAGGATATGAGGGCGTTTGAGGAGCAAGAAAAGTAGCATTTACTGAGGGCTTATTATGCACCAGGCGCTGAGCTCAGCCCTTAACAATTTTATTACATTTAATCCTTTCAACAATCCAACCGGGTAAAAACTGCAATTGCTCCTGTTTCACAAATGAGAAAACCAACGCCCGAGCGGGTAATAACCTGCCAAAGTCCATGCGCCTATTTAGTAGCTGAGCCAGGATTAGAACTCAGGCACAGGCAGTGCAAATCTGTGCTCCTAACTTGAATTCTGAAAAATAATAAAATACAAGAAAGGGAAGGGAGGCGGGAAGGAGGAAGAGGGACAGAAAAAGAATGAGCAGTGGCCACTGGAAAGTCCTGAGCAGGCCTCTCCCAGTGGTGGGGTCCGAGGTAATGCTTTCTTTTTTTCTTTACATTTTTCCGATGTTTAATTTTTAAAGACAGCAATTTTTATTTACTTTTTAATGAATAGACTTTTTTGAAATCGCTTTAGGTTTGCAGAAAAACTGAACACAAAGTATGGAATTCCAGTACATTCCTCTCCTCTCTCACGGTTTTCCTTGTTATTCAAAACTTTCATGAATGTAGTACATTTCTTACAATTGATGAGCCAATTTTTATACCTTATTATTAACTAAAGTTCACAGTTTACATTTCGTTTTACTATTCATGTTGTAATTTCTGTGGGTTTTGACAAATGGATAATGATATGGATTCACTATTACACTGTCATACAGAATAGTTTCACTGCCCTAAAAATTCAAAATAAATTCTGAAAGGTAAATAATTATCACATATATAGAGGGCTTACTTATGTGTGATAGACAATTTTAGTCCAGTTTCCTTTAGTCTAGTCCTATCTCTCGTACAGGGATATGCTTTCATTTTGCAGAGAAAGGTGTTCTCTACAGTTTGTTTTGCTCTTAGCTTGTTGTGTAGACTACAGCTCTGACTTTGCTTCTGTGGCATCATTTGTCTGTCCCTTCTAAGTTCCACGGTGGCATCAACTTGGGCAACTATAGAAAACTGGTTAACTATGAGTTCAGGGCACTGTGGTCTTTTACGATGGGCAAATCTAGCACAGTAAGAGCCAAACCCTACAACGCCCAAGACCGTCTTGATGAGGCCCACACAGATCGATAGACTTTCTAAAGGTCCTGATGAAGAATTAAAACCCAGTGCAAGTATCATTTGTCACTACAGTTACTTTACATGCATGGCAATGGAGCAATGTTTGATTCATGGCTGAGAGAATGTTGACACAGCCTTCAAACATCATTGAAATGTTTTCTTGTCTGTTTATTAGATAGCTTTAGAGAGGAAGAAATATAGTTTACTCTAATGACAGTTATATACCTTACGTTTTTGTTTCTTGAATTTGGATACTATTTTTCCAGTGTTATTATTTATGTCATTGTATTTCTGCAAAATATTAGAATATCCATCAGAGTTTTCTTTACCTTCAGAAAAAATGTTATTTTTTTTCTCTTCATTAAATACCAGTGATATTTATTTTTCTACATTCTTAGTACTTTACCACAATTTTAGATTTTATGAACTAGAATTTGACATATAGTTATCTTTTTTTTTTATCAGTTTTGACTTAATCCCTTAGAATTTTTTTTCTTTTACATTGTGGATGATTTAGGACGTGGGCTTATATAGGGACCAGTATATGGGAGTAGTGAGCATTAAGGGTAGTAAAAAAGGAATAAATCTATAGTAACAATAAACACATAGAATAATTCAGGCAGATTATCCAAGTAAAGAATATATGCCTTAGAAGTAAGTTTCTCACTATAGGTAGTGAAAATTTGAGAGCTACATTATATTGAAGGCATGGTAAGTTTTGTAAAATTAGTATACTTTCAAAGTGTACAGCAACTCAAATGGAAAAGGCAATTACAGGATGGATGCTTAATTAATTAAGAGACAAAAACATGCAACCTCTTAGAAAAATTATTATGATGCCCTGTCATAAGTTTTTTAACCTAATAGCTGGAAACCCCATTGATGCATCATATAGTAGCAGTAATATATTTGTTGCTGGAGAATTTCTCTGAAAGAAACAGTGAACAATTTCACTGAGGTTTTATAAAAAGTAAAAAGAGAAAATTAGGAGTGGATAAAGGAGTATTCCCATTTGCCTATCAATCTGAACTGGAAAATTTTTTTGAATATAGACTTTTGAATTACCACTAGCACTTTTTATGCCTCTATTCAGCTACTACAACTTTCAGTATCAGCAGTATTCCAATGATCCCACAGCTACAAATAAACTCAGAATTATCTCCCAAAACACAGGCATCTCTACCCAATTGCCTAACGGACATTTCTAGTCAGATCCTCAATGGGACCCCAGACTTAATATGATCCAATCTAACCTTTTCATTTCTTCTCTGCCTACTTTGACCCAGATTTTCTCTTCTTTCTCCATTTTCTTTCTTGGAGTGTCACATGAGCCTTGAGCCATTTGCGGAAACAGAGAGGTTGCCTTCCTCCTTTCCCCTCATTTCTCTACATACCTTGTCATGAAATATGACCATTCTGCTTTTATACACTTCACAGGTCTGCCTACCTTCCCATCCTGAGGTCCACTGCCTCCTAGCTCAAGGCTCTCCTCTGCACCTGTCCTCATTTTATTTTGAATATTCCGCTTAGGGCTATTTTCCCCACAGGTGATCTTTCATGCATCTCCTTAAAAACTCTTTAATGTTTCCCCTCCTAGAGGTTGATAAAGACTGCATCCCTTTCAGCAGAAAGCGGCCTGCAGTGGGCTCCAGCATCCTCTCTCACGAACCAAGGCTCTCACTGAACCCCAGGCACCAGTCGTGTGAAACTGCTTGCCCCTCTCAGAGCATTTTACACGTGGCAATGCCTCCAAGCCCGTATGCAGGCCACTTTCCCTTTCCAGTGGACCCTTTTACCTCTTTTCTGTTTGATGAGCTTCTGGCCATCAGACAAGTCTCAGCCACAACTTCCCCTGGGAAATCCTCCCTAACTGTCTCAATCAAGCACGAGTACGAAGCCCTGACCACACTGGGCCATAATTGTTTGTTCACCATGAACTACATGAGGGCAGAGACTCTTCCCCTCCCTCCCCGAGAGCCCCTGATGCCACAGAGGTTCTAGAACGAAGCGAGGGTTTAATAATGACTTATGGAGAGAATGAAGTGTTTGCCAGAGCCAGATGTGAAGGGCTTTGACTATCACATAAGGAGCTGTATTCTACAGACATAGCTCTGAAGCACAGGAGAAACGTAATCAAATCTGGGCAGAGTAATGGGTGTTAGAGAGAAACCTGGGCAGAGTAATGGGTGGACTAAAGATGAAGTAATTTGTTGTGAGGTAGGCAGGAATGTCTGGAGACACAATGTGGATTTATTGGGGTATTAGATTGAAGAATGGGAATGTAATTCATATAAGGTGTTATATCAGGGCTGAATTACATTCTCAATATAGAGTAAGAAAAAAAAGACCCCTTAATCTGCTTCACATCCATAACACGTCCTACCCAATCCTGCAACTCTGATAGCAGATATCAGGCAAGAAACTTAATATTAATTAAACAGATAAGAGGCTTAAGCATTGATTCCAAAAATATTTCTAGCTTCTTATATATCCTAATATGGCTGGATCGATCATAAATTTATAGAAACCAAGCTGTAATTATTTATATTAAGCTCTTGGAGCAATACATTTCACAGTTTATTTGATGCTGTTTATGGACATTTTCTTAAATTCTTTTACTTAGGACCTTATGGTAGTGACATGGTATTTTAGGAGTTGGTAAACTAGTCATGAAGATGAACATAAATATTAAAAAATAGTTTTACCTCTAAATTCATAAAAACAGATCAGCAAATTTTCAATAATCAATAATTATATTAATGCCTAGTATTTATGCCAGAATTTTTTAACTTCATCTCAAATTTTCTCAGATATGAATTATAGGAAATTAATCTAAAAAGGCCTGCTGTAAAGATGAAATCTAAACAAAGTTTCAGAAAATCCCATTGTATTTTCCAACATTTTATAACTTAAACAAGTTAAAAGACCATACTGTGATATTTTACAGAACTCAAACTTTAAAATAGTAAGGCCACAAATATCACACATAATTTCTTTAGGAAATGGATGGAAATACAGTAAAAGTTGAGCAGAATCAATACAATTTTGTTGCCTCACAATACCCCAGTTATCTCTCAGAATATATTCAAAATCCATAATTTTTTTTTTCTGTCAAGCAAGCATAATTAGATATGTTTTATCTACTTCATACATTTAATAGAAAAGAATGAAAAACTTTAATAAATTCTTAAACTTTAGAATTGAATTATTATTAGCACCATTATCTTTATTTAAGAGAAAAATAGATTGTGGTGAGGAAAAAAAGGTTAAGATGACACATTAAAAAAAATGTGGCAAAAAAGAAATAATTCTGCTAAATTACATAACCTATGAGTGAATACATTAGGAATAGTGTAACTGCATTTCAAGGGGTCAGCACGAATCTATTTGCTCCATGAAAGGTTGTTTATGACAATCAATATTGCCACTCATTTTTGATGATCTTTTGTGTCCTCTGTGCCTCACATTAAATGCATCAACATGTTTGATTTTTAATTTAGCCTTGTTAAAGTAATTTAGTTCAACCTTCACTGAGGAAATGCTGTTATTTGCAATGACAGTGAATGTTACTTGGCCTCTTAGGGCAAATGGGACTGTCAGCCTCATTGTCAAGTTTCCAGTTGACATAGTCAAGGAGTTAGCGAAGAGGGAGAATGGTGGGTTCCAGTTTTTAATGGCACTGGGGGTTGGGGGTTGGGGGAGACTCATTGCTTTTTAGTTAGGTTTTTTTGTTTTGTTTTGTTTTGTTTTTAATTGATCATGTATTTTTGGTTCTGTGAAAATTTCCATTCTTCTTATCACTTAGGATTGAAATCTGTTTTGTTTCTTCTATCTTCCATACCACCCATCCCAAATCATGCCAGTCCAAATGTTCTGTCTAATACAAGTGCTCTCATCTTAATTCAAACTTCTGTCATTTTACAACTGTGTAGTTTCAAAATGTCATAACTGATCCCTCACCTTTAGTTCTTATATGAGCAATGCCACTAAAAACAGCACTACCATGTTAATCTTAAGTCTCATTTCTAATCACATCTCCCCTCACATTTTTAGTGTCTTACATGACCTAGAAACTGATGTCTAAAATTATTTGTCTAGTATCTTTTTTTTAACATAATTTTGCCTCCTGCAGAGGTCACGGGGGGAATGGAGAAATCACAGTCTTGATCCCAGGTGGCCACCCAGGCAGAGGGCATCAGCAGTCATGGGGCAAGAACAGAAAGGGGATCCTGGCTGAGGATTAGGGCACCAGGAACCAGAGGGCAGGTAGCTGAGGGCTGGCCCAAGAATCCATCCTGAGTAGGAGGACCATGGGTGGTGGACCAGATTCCAATCTGGAAGGCACACTGCACTGTCCCACCTAAGTTCACTTACAAGATAGAAATCCACAGATAAAGTTCATAAGACCTTTAAGACTGGAGGGCAGAAGACCAGACCCCAAGAGTGGGACCTTTCTGAACACGTATGACTATGCAAGTCGCAGGCCCATGAAGCCTGCCTGAGAGCAAGTGTACAAAGTGAAATAAAGCAGGACGTAGGACTGCTGGCTCCTGACAGGGCACTGGGAAGTGGCTCGCAGGGGTGCATTCTAGGGATATGAATGGACCACCTCACTAAAACACATCAAATCACACCGTGTCGTCTCAGCGTAGAGGTAACACAGCGTGCTGTGGCTTCTGCTGTGATTTCCATTCAGATGCACTTGCTGTGGCTTCTAGAAGCCAATGATTGTTAAGGAAAGGGCAACAAACAGGGGCGGTAACAAGCATTTGATTCAGAGATTTAAAATAAAAATGATGAAGAAAATGAAAGGAGAGAGAGTAAAGATAGCCTTCACTGGAAAGGTAAGACTGATTTGATTTGTGGATTTCTGGCTTTGCAGAAGGTGCCATGTTTTTTTCGGATCCATATAACTACCAGAAGTAGGTGGGATGAGATGAAACTATTTACACGATGGGAAATCTCTAATGTGGGGAGGCATCTTAACATCTGTTGGGTGCCGTCTGTGTGTGTTATAAGAACTTTATAAACATTATAATGTTCTTTGCACACACATCATTTAAAGCAGACATTATCTTCATTTTTCAGATAAAGAACTAGAGTTCACCAGTTATTCTAGGTCAGTTTTTCTGGTGTAGGGCATGGCAGGAGAGGAGGCAGGGCAGAACAAAATGCATTTTGTACTTAACAGATCTTCTTCAACAAGCACATAAAAGTTGCATAATCAAAAATATATATAAAGAAGAGGGAGAATGAATAATGATCATCTTCTTCTACTGGGGAAGTGCTTTAATTTATAATTTACCTATAGTTTTATTTTCCCTGAGGAATTTCTCCCATTTTTAAATATTTGATTAGTGCTCCTTTGACTCTTAACTTTTTCTACCTAAAGAATGTGTGTGCACAAATAATGCAGGAATGTTTACTTCAATAATAATCTTTGTCAAATTAAGAATATTTTAATTTTTTTAAAGAAAACAAGTCCATTTTGAAACCTTCTCCTCAGTTACAATTCTGAAGAGATGGTATATTGTTTCAATTAAAGCAAAACTATTTGAAGATATGTATTATATATTTGTTTGAGCTGAAGTTTCAAGTCATAAAAATCTATTAGAAAGGTTGTATTAATTTCAAAATACTTAAAAATGTGCAGTTTGCTTAAAATCCCAAATGGAGAATTTTGAATGAGAGTTCATTTTTACAAATATAATCTCAGCATATTTTCCAAAATTCTGAAAGAAAAAAAAAAGCTTAAAATATTTCAAGGGCTACTGGGGCAAATGGGAAAAACATTGTACCTCATGTAGGACATAGTAACATACTAAATGAAAATGTCAACATTTCCTAAATAGATTTTAAAGGAAAGAAGTACTTAGTCTAGGGATAATTATTATGGCAGTGACAGGAATGTGAAATAAATTAAAATAGAGGCATTATAAACAGTCTAAAATCAAAACCTGCAAGACTATGCTAACAGAATTTCTAAATGTACTGGGAAGTATCTAACAGGACTAGGAAACAAGCAGAGTGTAAGAATTGATAGTATCCCACGCTGAAGTCTGCAGGGGAAGAATACTCTTGCTAACTGCTAGTTCAATATAAATTTGGATCACACATTTTTGGGGAAAAATCCTTAAAAATAATTTACTCTTTAACTTTGGACTTTATAGCTAGAAATTTATTTGTAGTTATAATTATAAATATGATAGGTATGTCCACTAACATTTAGGAGGCCCAGATGTGCATCGCGGTGCTGTTTATAATAGCAAAAATATAGAAACAAACCAGATAGTCATCACCAGGCTTAGTTAAACAAATTATAATATATGCATATAAATAAACATGGGCAACTATTTCTAATTATGCTGTATAAATATAACAAAATATATATATTTTCCTGGAATACATCATAAAAAATTACTATAATGTGTAGTTCAGTCAAATAAAAATAGATTATAAGATAATGTGACCCATGTGAGCCTATTTTTGTTTACGTAAATTTGCATACACACATTTAACACTAGGATATTAGTAGGAGTAATCACTTTGTGGTAAAAGTGTACTCTCCTGTGGTGATTTTAATCTCTTTCTTGTATTTTTAAATTTCTGCAACCTCCAGTTAATAAAATAACAACAATAGCAGTAAGAGCTAACACTTGTTGAATGCCTACTAAACCAAAGCTTGAGTTACCTCATTTAATCCTCACAACATCTCAGAGCAATAGGTATCATTTCTATCACCTTTTTAATAAATGAGGATACTGAGGACAGAGGAATGCAGCAGTTCACCCACGATCACCCAGCTAGTCAATAGTAGCACTGAAATTCTAACAGAGCTTGTCTGATTCTAGGTTCCAAGCTCATCCCATATTACTTGCAAAAATAAAAAATAAAAATAAAAATGCTAGTTATAAAAATGGAGATCGCAAATGCCATTATAATGATGTGTTAGATGATTTTGCTAAATAAAAAACATAAGAAAATATAATTTAGATACTCATTCAACTAATTATATTGAAAATTGTTTTAAAAATATTTTAGATCACTTCCCTTATTTGAATTCAAATAATCAAAGAATTTTTTTCCTAATTATCTTAAATGGCTTTTTGCTGTCATAGCATGATAGGGTGCACTCAACGGGGAGACCAATGAATTAGAATAAGCTGAAAAATAATTACCCTGAATTTGACAAACTTCTTAGCTTATGGACTTACACATTTACAGCATCAGGTCAGCACTGGGTGCAGAATTCAATCCATCGTTTTAATAACAAACGTCAAAGACCTTTATGATCAGGATTGCTGCACTATGCAAATTTAGTATGCAGTGTCTGCACACTAAACTATTGGTTAGCGCTGCAGAAACACTCTGGCACCCAGATTCTGCTGACTTTTCTTGTGGACAGCTGCCCTAACCCACCATGGCTCTGATCACCGGAGCCCAATGGAACAGGAAGGTTTTGTTATGCATGAACTCACTTTCTTACCCTGAGCCTTTTGAGTGTTTCAAGGACTAATGCTCAGTTAGTCCGGCCTTCAAGCCAGTGATCTGATATTTTGAAGTGATCATTAAAATAGAGCAGGTGCTCTCATTTTAATGTGCTTACTTTCCACCCTTTGGAAAGAACCTCAACTGCTCCAAACCACCCCCCAAAACATGCTTGGACTCCTCTTCTCCGTTTCTCTCTTGCTGACTCCTGTACCCAATCATGACAATACACATGAAAATTAAATCCAAATAATATTCACTATTTGGTTGATTATAAAGTGATTGATTGTAAAGTGATCATAAAGTTCCTGATTTTCCTAACAAGAGAAGAAAAATAAAATATACAGAGCCTAATAAATCTCAGACCTATTAGGCCATATATATATATGTTTGGTAGTTTATCTTAGTTTGGCAATAATACACAATTGGTAGCATTTTGCTTTACATATATGAAAAAAGTACAGCTCCTTTGAGCAACAGACGAGGTATTTTTCTTTTAATCCTCACTTGAGGACATGCTTAGAGCTAGGAAGGTGAAGAGAAAGAGTGAGAGAGCAGTTGCCTTCTGTATGCTATCCCACCAGGGATCGAACCCGAAACCCAGGCAGTATGTGCCCTGAGCTGGCAACCTTTCGGTGCACAGAAGGATGCTCAACCAACTGAGCCACTCGGCAGGGCTAGAAAGTATTTTTTAAGTAAACACTTATCTGGCATCCTCTGCCCTGCACTTAGAGCCAACACTTGGGAGAACAGTTCTTTCCCATTCGCCGCTTTCAGCCCCTCACTTCCCATTTCTCAGCCCCTGAGAGTTTGGCTTACTGAGTTCACCTTCATTAAGATTGTGCTCAAACCTCATGTTTGTTCATAACATTTGTCAAGAAATTCAACAATTGCTTTTAATTCTTATTTTAATGGGAATGTGACGTCTTATGGGATAGAACACTGTGAGTGATTCTTGCCTTCCTGCAGCACTCACTTTTCCTGGCATCTGGCAACCAGGTAGGTTTCTGTCTTACTTTCTGGCTGCTTCTTCGAAGAGTTCATTTTAAAATTCATTTTCTCCACCATCCCTTGAATCTGACTGCACCTTATCCACTCTATTTCCTTCCCTTACTCTCCTCTCCTCTTCACAATTTCTCTATGTATCTATTCATGTGTCTCCATTCTTTCGGGTTAATCTCATCTTCCATTAGGACTTCATCATCAGTGCAAACATGAATAACATCTGTACCTATATTTATAGCTTAGATCTTATCCAGAATAGCAAATCCACATATCTAACTAATACCTTCTTCATGTGGATTTTCCATATTCAACTAGAAATCAGTATATTTCAAATTCAACTCTTTTTTTCCTTCTAAAACCTTTTCTTCTAGCGTGTCACTCATTGTGAATCGTTCTACCATTTATTAAATTATATAAATAGAGACAATAGAATCATTTTTTACTATTTGTGCTCCCTCAAAAATCATTCCACCAGTAATTCTGATGAGTCACTTTATACTCCTACAATTTTTCAATGCTATCCAACTTTCTGTTTTCTTCTGCACCGGGAGTAGTATTTCTAAACTTCAAAATGGTGCATGGCATTCTTCTGCTTAAAATTCTGCACTAGTTTCACACTGCTTTTAGGATCAAAATCTTTAGTCGTACCTAATACCTGTATCTTCCTCGTAGGTCCCAGAGCAACTTTTCCATTCTTATGCTCATTTTCCCAAATGCCTTTGCCCTACTCATACTATGTTCTACTTGTCTTTATGTCTAAATTTAAACATCAGTGAGATCAACAAATCTTCCCTAACCTCAAAACCTGGATGAGGGACCATATTTGGTACCATATTGCCCATCATAACATTTCTCACTCTAAATCCTGCCTCTCCAGTAGATCACAGCTCTTTATGATAAGGACTGTATACTGTACTTCAGTGCTTAGCACATAGTAAGTGCTTGATCAATACTTAATGACCAGCTGATTGGCTGTCCAATGATAAATGGAGTGGGGCAATAGATTGTTTTATATGTGAGTGGTAGGTAAGACTATTCATTGAGAAAAAGGTCCTCTTCTGCACAGTTCCTTTCATTGAATGCTTGAATTTAAATGTTGAAACAACCTTCTGCATGACAGAAACTTGGCAATGATGTAAGCTGGCTCAATTGAGACATATTATTTAGTATGAGCACCAACATTTAGAAAATTAAATATCCTTCAGAAATCTTTTAATTAGGTAGCCTTTTTGTTTACATATGATATTGCACATCCTGTCACTAATAGAAATTAACTTGGATTCCATTTGGAAAGTGCACTGGTAATTATTCTCACTTCTCAAATAAATGCAGCAAAGGATAGCAATGAAGAAGTTTCCATTTAATATTGAAGTTGGTATAACTCCAAAAATCCTGCACATTTATTACAGGCCAATAAACTATGTCATTTTGAAAGATTACAACCAGGATTGAGTGCCTTGTCAGCTATTTTTTACTTCCCAGGCACCGATAAAACCTCTTTCAGTCATGGTAAGCTGTCATCTAACCTGCAATCTTATCTTATTCTGATCTAGGGCTTCTTAGACATACACGGATGAACTTCAAGCATTTTGTAAAACCTCGAAAATTGTTTCTAAAATTGTATGTGCAGGTAAGCATTTATCTGGGGCAGAGTCCCAACCTTTGTTGGGCTTCTCAAATAGATTCACAACTCCAAAGAAGTTAACAACCATTGCTAATCATTTTACAGATAAAAGAAAAAACAAACAACTATAATGGTGACAGAAGCTGGTTTGACTTTGGATGGTGGGCACACAATGCAATATACAGATCATGTATCACAGAAATGTACATTTGAAACCTATATGATCTTATTAACCAATGTCACCTCAATAAATTTTTAATTTAAATTAAAAAAAGAAAAAGTTATAATCTGCTTAAATATTCCCATATATGAAAAGATAACCTCTGGGAAAGAGAAAAATGAGACATTTATTGTATCAGTTAAATTAGTTAAAATTAGGCAAAATAATTGTATTTTAATTTACCTTCTAGCACATTGAATATAATCTAGAAATAATAGAAACAAGAGAGACTACCTTTGGAATATTAATTTTTATGTGCAAATAAAGGTCACAACAATGGCTGTGCTATAGAGAGTCTCATTTTGCTTACTAGAACAAAAGCACTCCTGAAATACTGGAAGAGTCCTTCTACTAGCCCCTCGGCAGTAGTTTTGTAGTGCCCTCTCTAGATAATGCCTTAATCCGTTCTTCACCTTCTCTGCTGGTAAGTGAACCCCTCATATCTTCACTTTCAGTCTCTCCATTCCTCTGTTTTTGCAGATTTAATATCCTACTTGTTTTGCTGGCCCAAGGCTAACTGATTGCGTTAGAGTCTATTTGGAGTCTAGAATCAAATGAGCAGAGAAGTAATTAAGGATTCAAAAAAGAATTCCCTCAAAATACCAAATTACCTTATTTAAAAACATGGACTAGCATCTGATATAAGAAATTGTGCAGCCAGGACGGGCGTGGCCCAACGGCTGAGCGTTGACCTAGGATCCAGGCGTTCCGGGTTCAATTCCTGGTCAGGGCACATGCCCGGGTTGGGGGCTCAATCCCCAGTCGGGGGTGTGCAGGAGGTAGCCAATCAATGACTCTCTCATCATTTTTGATGTTTCTCTCTCTCTTTCTCCCTCTCCTTTCCTCTCTCTGAAATCAATAAAGATTTTTTTTTTTTTTTAAAGTGTGCATAAAATCTTAGAAAATCCCCTAAATCGAAGAGAAAATGACATAGATCAGCTAAAATGCCCAGATTCCCAGGGCACTCAAAAGGGAAATAGAGATTCAAAATTATATTTTTAAGAAATTTTTTATTAGACCATTTCTTTTTAATGGTAAATAAATGCTTAGAAATGACTTCACAATGAAATTCCATTTTAGATAGTATTGTGTCTGGGGCCTTTCTAATTGGCAAAGGTTTAGCAGATTATTTTGGCTGGTATTTCAAGCACAGCTTGGCTACTCCTCAGCAAATATCCGAAAGTACTAAGGTTTTAGATAAAGATGAAAGTAAGTATATACACCCCTCAGTTGGAGACAATTTTACTTTTGCTATTCTTTTCCTGGGTGATTATTGGAGAGCTCCAGTGTCAAGCCATGAACAAGTCCTGGAAAGCTCCCTTTGGGCTACCTCATGCTTTTCACTAACTTTTATGTAGATGACTTTGATCATGTCCCTGAACATCAATACGATACTTTGCATGGTCCTCCTGAGTGGTGTGGGATGGTATAATTCTGATTCAGAATCTAACAAAGTAAAAAAAAAATATTGAAAACATGGTAGGTTTTGAGAAAATCTATGGGGGAGGGAAACAAAAACACACATCCAAACCAGAGCAACGTGGTAGAGGACTGACCTTGAAGTTACTACACCTAAATTAGATCTCAGAACGTCTTCATAGAAGGCCATTTTTATGCTGTATTCTTTTGCTTAACTAGGCAGGGAGATTCACATGAATGGTTGCTTTGGGAGGATCCCCTATAGCACTGATCAACCTTTTCTGTTGGAATCCTTGTTACTTTTGCAATGACCATGAGAAAAAAGTACATATTACTTTAAACACAGAAACAAGATTAACCCAGTGCATGACAGAAAACGAGGTTTTGAAGATGGTTAAACAGTGGTCCAGCTTTATTTTGCAATCCAGAATTAAATGAGTTGTTTTGAATGTAAAAATTGTTCAGTCCAGAAAATGAAGAGAAGGCCCTGAAATCAATGACACTGCTTTAAGCAGCAGGCAAGCTGCACGTGGCATGATGGCAGGGAAGACTAGAGATTAATTATGCATCACATTTCAGCAACACTTCTGTACACTCAGATAAAAACACCCCTAGGTGTGTCATTTTTTAAGATGCAGGGCAATGAGTAAGGCACACACACTAAGGCATTCAAACACACAGACAGATATGCTGGGTCGTCCCAGTGATCCCCAGTCTGTTGACCTCCATACAGTGCCAGGTCCTTCAAATATTGATTCAGTTTAGTCTTTCTTTACTGAGATGAAATATATACTTTGTGTTACACTGAGGTCCGAGTGTGGGTGCACTTGGTAAATTGAAATAATAAATTAAATACATTTTCTTTTAGTTACAATTGGATAGAAAGGTGGCTACTTTCCAGCAGAAGAAGATATTAACTCTGTGTAGCTTCACTTCTTTCTGAAGCTGAAAATGCTGTAGCACATTTAAAAATGCTGACTACCTTCTTCAGTTTTTAGGACCATTTATCTAGAGTTTGCTTACTGTCACATACAACTGATGGCCTATCATTACCGTTTCTGATATTTCAAAACAGTTGGGCCCATCAAAAAAATGAAGAGAAAATGAGAAATCAGAAAAGCCCATTTCAGTAACCTATTTGTACCAATGTCTAAATAGATTTGAAAACAAAGTGAAGAAATAGCTAGATGCACTTGAAGGCTTTAAGCAAGTGAAATTGTTTGTTTGTTTGTTTTAATCTTATCTTTCCCTTCCAGTTCTAGAGGCATTAATGTTTTGTTTAGTGATTAATAAGGGATTAAAGATGTTTTCACACTCTAAATAACTGAAGTCTTCGATTTAAAACTACTATCAACAGTTGTCCTTTGCCCTTATATTGAATTCATGGAATTAAAGTCTTAGATGGAAAGAAGGAATGAAATCAAGGCCAACAGCTCCCAAAAGTAGTCCTTATTTCAGGCCCAATTCACTATCTTTTCATTGGACCAGGACAAACTGAGAGAAATAAGAATAAGGTTCCAAGCTTTTCTGAAAGTTAAATTTATTAAGAGAATATCCTCTAGTATGAGACTATGTCTATTTTACTTTGTGAAATCACTGTTGCATTTATAAAATAGTAATGGTAGATGAAATTATATATTTGTTTTTATTTAAAATGCTAAAAACATTGAAAAATAAAAATTTGTGTCTTATGTACAACTAAATGTGCTTCTATCCATCCACAGCTACTTATTTAATTCTTCCCTTAGGAGCCATTGCCTCTTAAGAAACTGACAATTCAAAACAAAGAGTGTGCCTCCACCAAAGCCTTCTCCAGGTTGAACTTTTCTAGTTTTCTCAAAACTTTCTCCAATTACATTTGCACTAGTGACCTTCTGAACTGCATTACTGAGAAGTAGACACATGATTCCCAGTTTGGCCTTACCAGTACAGTTATACCATTACACTCATTGCTCTGCATTTATTAACGCAGACCATAGTCACCCTAGTAATCTAAACTATGTCCATGTCTGCTCTCCTAAGCTGCTGCTAAAGTGACATAATCTTCCCTTTGAGAACACCTGCTTAGCAGTATCTCTTGGGGATATGAACAACACTCAGGTCAAGTCAACAGAATTTACTTAATCCCAAACACTGTGCCCAGGCACTAGTAATTCCCAGAGAAGAAAAGTTTCTCCTGTATGAGAAGGATTCTAAACACCCAATTTCATTTTTGTCAGTCCCACGATAGAGGTACATGCAAGGTGCTTCATGAGCAGAGTTGAGGGGATAGGAGAGAGTGGAGACTCAAGGCACATGATGAGATAGGATTTTCACCTCCTTTGTTCTCAAATAGTGCAAGAAGTTTCTCTTGCTAATAAACCACATTAGTAGAAAAAAACATGGTGTGAAGAAATGAGCAAAGTCTATGATTGACCATATCACTGGATTTTGTTAAATGATATGTAACGGATGGCTATTATAAACCACGACAAAAATATTCTTAGTCCAATTTTTCTCACATTGACAATATCATACTATCTGAATATCTTTCTCACCCTGTCCAGAAGTTTATATGTTTGCAAAATGGAAATGAAAATAATCACCAACTACATGTATTTCTCACATGTATATTTATTTGACATTTATGGTGCTAGCTATCTATAAATATACTTACTAATTTGTATAGCTGCTTTGGTGGCTTTTATTACAATCCCCTAGAAAAGTAGGTCCATATATGTAGAATTCTACAACAAAAAATTCACTGGGAGCTGCAGAACAGACGACTTGAGACCTGTGTCTACAAAGTTGTCTTTGACCTTTATAAAATTCACTAAAGTTATCCTTACTCTGCTCATTTACCACAGCTCAATACAATTTCTTTCTTGGATCAACCATTGTGAACTACTGCTGACTTTTTGCCTCCTGTCATTATATGAGTTTTCTTAACTTTTTCTTCTGAAATTTAAGAAAAGAGTATCAAACCAAAGCTTTTCTTAGATGGAGTATACTTAAGTCCTGGCTGTGACTGCCACTTGAATTCAGGTTAAGCTTTTCTTCTGAGGACCTCAAAGTCTCTACAAATCTCACATGACCTCTGAATATCACCATCAGAAGATGGACCTGGGCACCACTAGTCCTGTGGTCATTGTCATCCTAAACTCTGAGAGCTTAATTGATTGCCCCAGAATGCCAAGGCCAGGGCAAAAATAAAATATAAAATAAAAACTTCTATTAATTATATTCATACTCATATGAGAAATCATCTTTTTTTTCCTTCTGTGATTTGGAAAAGGACCCTGGAATTCCCATATCTGTCCCAATCCATTAATTCATTGGTCTACTTATTCACGTTTGCTGTGCAATATCTGAAAATATGCCAGAGTAGTATCAATTATTTAGTTAAAGGTTTTAATCCTCATTGAAGTAAAATTAATAATAATAAAACAGGAAAAATTGAACCACTCAGGCCATTGAAGACATCTTGATATTTCTAATGAATAACCTCAATTTACTCAATCTGCTTTGAACATAGGCTAATTTAAAAGAATGTGGCAACTAAAATATCAGCACAAAATTGTAAAAATCATTTTGGTCTTTCCTTGAGAGTAAGGTAAGTTTTAAAATAATAGAACCCAAACTTCCTCTACACCTCCATCACCATCCATCAAAAAAAAAAAAATTAAAAAAAAATCAGGTCAGCTGAATTCATTGCCAATATCTTCTACTACAGATAATGTCTGCAAGTGTTATTTTATTTTATTTTTTTACTTAAATATTTTTTCACAAACACTTGTGCCTGCTTCTGTGATATGTTAAAAAATACATTTTAAGTGATGTATATCCTTACTGTGATTCCACTTACAGCAAAACAATGAAAGCAGTTGGTATTGTGATGGTGTAAATATATTCATGCAATACATTGTTAGACATATGGGGATCCAGGTTTTTTTTCTGTGCTTGTGGAGTTTAAAAGGAAACTTCTACATATGCATTTTACGCACATAAAATATAGTGTTCAAATGGGGACAATGTATGAGAACATCAATACTTGTCAGCTCTGTGCTGTCAGCAAAGATGAGTTTTCAGTGTGTGGTATTTTAGACTTCATTATATTGTTCCATGAAGCATTCCCAAAAAAGGAACAGGTAAAAAATCAGGAGCATTCAAATGAAATGATGCTCAAGGGGGTAGAGAGTGTTCTCCCCCCTCAAATTGTCTATATTGACAGAGTTGACTTCACTTTGCCATTGAACTATGACAAGGTGATTATTTTTAAAAACCAAAATATGGTGCATAATACATTTTAGCCTGAAGCTAAAAGTTACGTGTGAATATTCATTCATTTTTTGCTTTTCTATGAAAAAAAAAAAAAAATTGTGGCCAGAGCAGCAAATAAAGTGTTAAACTTTATCAAGTGCATGGAGTTAATGGTGTTTAAATAGAATAATCTTTAACAAAAGGGAATGCTTTTAATCTTGTCACTGAGGTTTTGTTGAAGGGGAAGACATTACAGTTTTTATTCACAGTAACCTGAGTATCAAATTATCAGGAAAAAGATGAAGAATTTAAATATAGTAAAATATATGGCGTCCACAAGCAGAATCCAAAATGGACAAAGTTAAGTGTATCTTGTCATCAGATATATGACCATATGGCCAGAAATTTGTGCTAAGAATTTTTGACTAGCTTAACCTAATTTAAGACCTGGTTCTGTAAAATTCTCCCTGAAATAGCATGGACATTGTGTTCCTTTGTGTAGATTCTGCAAATGGCCAGAATTAGTCAGTGAAATGAATTGGCCAAGGTCAGGCAATAAGTCAATAGACAAGCTCACTTCCTCCTGCAATAATTTTAATATTTTACTCATCAAACCAGACTTCTAAGCCCAGATACAGTTTTTAATAACTTTTTTAAAAAGCTAATTCAGAAGACTGATCAGATCAAACTTTTAGTGATTTAGGCCCACAGAGACCTAATGAACTTGTTGGTCTGGTGTTTAGCCTAGTATCTTACACTTTTTAAAAGAAGCTTAGTTTATTTATTTACTTATTTATTTATTAATCCTCACCTGAGGGTATTTTTTCCATTGCATTTCAGAGAGAGTGGAAGGGAGAGAGAGAGAAAAAAAAACATCCATATGAGAGAGACACATTGATTGGTTGCCTCCTGCACTTGCCCCGACCGGGGCCAGGGATTGAACTTGCAACCAAGGCACGTGCCCTTAGCTGGAATCGAACCCAGGACCCTCCAGTCTTGCAGGCCGACACTCTAACCACTGAACTAGACTGGCAAGGGTGAGGCCTATTTTTTTTTAAAAGATAACTTTTTGATACAAGCCTACAGACAAGAGCACACAAGTCTTAGATAACACAAGCTCTGCTAATTGACCCTCTTTCCTTTTGTCCACCCAGGTCAAATTGAGCAAAACCCACTTCCTTTAAATATTTGAGGAATGAAATATGAAGAAAAATGAAGTTGGGTGAAGGATTAGGGATCCTTAACTTCAATCAGGATTTAAAAAATCACATTATCAAGTATCATTTGCAAAACTCTTCCTTTAAGCATGAAGATACATCTATTCTCCCTGATACTCAAATATCAACCCCACTTGTCTCACTGTCTGCCACAGACCAGTGCTTCTGCTTCTACGGTTCGTCTTTCACTTACGACTTTGGTCATAGGAATGTGCTTCTTGAAATCACCTTTCTTTCATGAGGAGTAAAAGTTACAACAAAGTTCTTTGTAGGAATCAGATAAAGTGAACTGTTAACCTGTTTTCTCCTTGTTTTTTTTGTTGTTGTTGCCAATATTACTTATTTACAATATCATGTTTTAAATAGATAATCAGAAAATGAACAAAAATATACTTTGATTTAATATTAAAATTCACAAATTTAATGATAATTAAAATGACTCCTTCATGGAGTCCTTTTCAAAATGTTACTTCTAAAGGATTTGTTAATCTTTTCATAATACCACCAACAAGAAATTATCTGTAGTTTAATACACTTCAGAGGGGAGAAAAAAAGTCAACATTTGGAATGCTAGATGTGCTTAACAAATATGTTTTGAAATTTTATTCCTTTAATCCTCATTAAATTCAAGTGTATTTATATAATATCAAAATTAGGTTAACTTTTTCATTTGCTTTCCTTTTTCAAACTATCTTTAAGGCTTAAATACAATTAGAATAATCTTAAATGATTTTAAGGGTTATACTTATTTTTAAAACTTCTATAGCATACATTATCAAGTATTTAATATTTCAGTTATAAGCAGGTAATGTCAGTGTAGTACTTGGGGTTAAGCTAAGATCAGTTTACACTAAATGTAAAGTGTGCCCAGGAAGGCAGGGCCTGACAACAAAGGGAGATATTAATTTAACCGTGTAAAAATCAAGAATCTGTGCTGGGGGAAAGAAAACTATAAACAAAACAATGACAACTTGGGGAAATTTTGCAATTTATATCATAGGAAAAGAATCAGTTTCCCTTATATAAAAGGTGATCCTTACAAAGTGATAAGAAAAACCAACCACCCAATAGAAAAAATGGACAAATGTTTCAACAGATGTTCAATTTTACTAATAATTGCAGAAGTGCAAATTCTAACTATTCTGAGATACCATTTTTTAACCTACTTAGTGTGACAAAGATTAAGAATTTGATAACACTGCACGGTTAAGGGAACAGGAAAGACAGATTCTCTTTCACTTGGATGGTGTAGGTGCAAATTGCTGCCTGCAATCCATACAAAATGCAATTCCCCAATACCATCAAAATTAAAAGCCCACCATCTTTTGACCTAGCAACTGTGCTATTCTAGGAATGTATCTTCTAGATAAACTTGGTCACATTAAAATAATATACAAGTATATTTATGACAGAATATTTTCTACTAGGAAAGCAGAAGCAACCTAAGGGCTCATCAACTGAGGGCTGGTTAGATAAATTATACCCAGAAAATGGAATATAAAGTATAAAAAAAATAAGAAAGTTTTTTGTTTTTTATATAGAATTCTTGGAAATATATTAAGTGGAAATGTAAGGCACAAAACTGGGTTTATAACATGTCACCTCTTGTATTATAAAGGGGGCAGAATATATATGCACATTTTAAAAATAAATACTTGTATATGCCTAAGCTATCTCTGGAAAAATACAAAATAAAAGAATAACCTAGATATTCTTGGGGAGAGGAACTAGATGATTAGGGCAGAGATAGAGAGAGACTTTCCACTTTTTAATTTTGAACGATGTGACTATGTTATTATGAAATTATGATTCATAATAAGGACTGTATATTTGGTATTCACCTCTATTCCTGGCACAGAGCTCCTAAAACCTTTGGAATTTCCTAAGTAATGGGAGCAGAAAAGCTGTCTTTAATGAGATGACTTTTGGAAAGCCCTGGGAACCTAAGGATGTGGTCTGGTTGCAAGTGGAGCAAACCATGTGATAGGAGGGTTGGAACTTTCAGTCCCGCCCGGACCTCCTGGAAGGGAAGAGGGGCTGG
This sequence comes from Miniopterus natalensis, assembly GCF_054644295.1. Lineage (NCBI taxonomy): Eukaryota > Metazoa > Chordata > Mammalia > Chiroptera > Miniopteridae > Miniopterus > Miniopterus natalensis. The sequence goes on from NC_142096.1 coordinate 22,647,630, forward strand.
ATATGGAGTTCAGTCCCCAGTCATGAATGATTTAATCAATCTTGCCTATGTAAGGAGGCCTTCAGTTATATCCATCCCAGATCTACTCTCACTGAGCTGCCAAAATGTGATCTCCACCTATATATCTCACAGAATCTCAAACTTACATAAAAAACCAGCCCTTGACCACCTACCACTGCCCAATCCATTCCCCATCCTGTCTTCCTCCTCTCTGTTAATAGCAACTCCACTCAGCCTCTCAGACCTGAACCTTGGAGGATTGTCCTGATGCTCTGACATCCAGTCTCTCACTAAGTCCTCTGTCTATTAAGGCTCCAGAATGAATCCCATATTTGTCAAACACTCAGTACCCTACTGCTATCACTATTGTTATCTACAACTTCTGTTTCCATGAAACATCAGAAGGTCAAATGTGCTATCCTAAAAATATTGGGAGAGGCTACGTTTTCTTCAAGATCTTAAGACTCAAGGTTATTTTTAAATGGTTGATTCTCTCCTTTTCTAAGTTCTCAACATTAGCCTTTAAATAAAGGTTATTTTAAAGGGGCTCCCCTCTTTCTTTCTTCCTGTTGTTTGTGATAAGCTATTATCTTAACTAAGTTATTTTCTTCTTTGTCCTGTTTAAGAGAACAATGGTTTGTTACTATATCATGGTGAGATTACTAAAGGTACTGCCATTCTTTTTAATTTGTGAAAGCAATAAGCAATAAAATAAAAAAAGAAGTATAATGTTCTGCCTAGGAGACATGAATTAGACATCCATTACTTCCTAAAAAACCTTTGAGGTACACAAATTAAGTAATGTGTAAGAGGATAATGGGTTTTCTAAGTTTTAAATTCATCAACATACTATAAAACTCAGGACCTGTGAATTCTAAAGTTAAATAGGCCATGGCATTCCTCAAGAGACAAAGTTCTCAGGATACTTTTTAGCCATAGCTTTAAATAGAACACAGAGGTGTTAGCAGCTGGCCTGTGCATCACCCAGATAAGCTTTACATCACCAGGTACCCACAAAGAGATGGCCCATAAAGAGACAGAGCAGTAAACCAAATAAAATTAACATGTGAAGATTACATGACTGACTCAGCATCAATAAAGCATAGCACATTTATTATTTGAAATAAAGGTTATGGATTTCACTAACACATCCACATTTCCTAGCTAAACATCCTTGTGTAAAAATGTCATATGATTTCAAAATGGCCACTGGGGTGCAATTTGAGATAGAACACAAAGCAAAGCCACCTAGTTTATATGGGGAACAAACTAATTAGATTGGTATCATTAGCACAGACCTTTAACCAAATGTGCTAATTCAACTCCAAATTACATGAGGAAATCAAGAGTTATGTTGACCATTTTGTAGGACAAAATGCAAATGAATAGTCTGAGAATTCATGAATCCGACTTGAAATATAAGATACTTTAAAGAGAACAAAATGCAAAACAAGCTTTACCACTTAGTGTCCCTTAAAAAAAATAAATTATTGTATATCTTTGTGTCTCTGTACATTGACGATAACAATTGTTTTATAAACATTTCAAAAATAGTCTTTCAATTATTGATGTCTTTTCAAGAAAGAGACTATATCATAATTACTATTATCATTAAAATTAGTTGAGTACAGCCCAGCCAGCTTGGCCCAGCAGTTGAGCATAGGACCTATGATCCTGGAGATGGAGGTTCCATTCCCAGTCAGGGCACATGTCCGGGTTGCAGGTTCAATCCCCAGTAGGGGGCGTGCAGGAGGCAGCCGATTAATGAGTCTCTCATCATTGATATTTCCATCTCTCTCTCTCCCTCTCACTTCCTCCCTCTGAAATCAATAAAAATATATTTTTAAAAAATAGTTCAGTATATTTAAGTGACTAACCAATTATTTTTCTCTTATTGGTATCTCTCCTATAATGCCTTTCACAATCAGATGTCAAACTATCTTTTGAGACTTGACCTCCAACACTTCCTACCTCATGCTCTCCATTCTCCACTTGTATACATACACTTATATAAAATACAAATCTATATACACTTATAAATATATATTACATATATTCTTCTGCATTTGTCAAATGTTATATAACAAATTTATTACAGAGAGATATTTTCAGATACACTCATAATATCCAGTTTTATGTTACTACAAAAAGAATAACCTAAAACATTGTCATAAGAAATTTGGGAGTACAAAGATAAAGGCAACACACTTAGCAAATACTAATCAAAAGATAGTTCATATATATTTATATATACATATCAAACAAAATAGACTTAAATGCAAAAGAAATTTATAAGCTATTAAAAGATTCATTCCTAACAGGAATAATCCACCTAAAAAGCATAAAAATTATATATGTGTAGAAACCTAAGAAGTAAGAATACATATTGAAAGATTTACTCAATGTAACATTATACAAACAAACCATTAAAATGACCTTTACAATGAGCAAATAGAAAATTTTAAATTGTTTACAACATCATGCTCAAAGGAAAACAACTATATAAAGTGCATATGTACTAGAATCCCATCCATATCAAAGTAAAGCTTATACAAGGAAAATATTAAAAAGGGAAATTCAACTGTAGATGACTTTCTTCTGAGTTTTCTGTATTTACCAAGTGGGTTGATGTCCTCATGAATTTTGGAATACTGTTAGATATTACCTTTTTCAAGTATGACTTATGCCTCATTTTCTTTCTCTTTCACTTTCATGAATCCACTAAACATATGTTGGACCTTTACACCATGTTCCATATCTGCCTTAAAATTTATCTATTGAGTTCTTATTTTTAGTTATATTATTTCCCAGTTTTTAAATATCTATTTGCTTATTTCTTAAAGATCAGTATTTTTCAATAAAATTCTTTATCTTGGTAATTATTCATCTTTCAAATTAATCACAGTTTTATTTAAGGTTCATGTTTGTCAAGTCCAATATCTAGATTACCCATGCAACTGTTCAGCCAGAGCTCTTCTCTGAGATCCATCCATGAAATTCTGGCTTTTTTTCTGTTTTTCGTTTTGGATTTTTATGGCTACTCTCGTTTTTGGTACAATCATTCCCCTACTGAAAAGTACTCCATCATAATCAGAAGCAGAAGATCCTTTTGCACATTTCTAAAGTGATAAATGCATGTCATATAATGAAATCATTTGTTAAATTGAGTTATACTTTTTAATGTGTTGAGAGTTGCACAATTCTTAACAACAACAACAAAACAACTGGGACTGATTGCTCCCTGATGTTACAGTTTAGAATATTTTGGCACTACAGAAGCTGCTGTAAAGAGCAAATTTTTTAAAGAATTCTCTTATTTATTGAGTAAACTGGGAGCCAACACTGTATACCCAACATTGTGCTAGGTGCAGAGGACACAGCAAAAGAGTATATTCATACAATACATTGTTATACGTATGGAACAGTATTTGAATACTAGCTCTGTTATTCTCCAGCTTTGTAACAATGGGCAAGTCAACACATTTCTCTGAGTGTCGATTTTTGTCTGCAGAAAATAAAGGTTGAATATGACTATTTCTAAGCTTCACTTCTCCTTTTAATGGCCCTAGATTATAATATTTATGAAGTGAAGGTCTAAGTCTGTCAGTGCAACATCCTGAATATCTAAAATAATGCCTGGCCCTCAGTAAATACTATAGAATTATAGAATAAATTAAGAAATACACACACACACGCACATACACATTTATATATGTTGTTTAGTTAGTGGATTAATTTATATCTATATATGTTAAATATATAGTATACATGTATCTTATCTTTGAATTATCAAAAAATATGACTTTGCCTAAGCATGGAATTTCATCTTTTCTGTATACCATACATTTCTTATCTTATCTAAATTTTAATCAGTGTATGCTATCAACCTTTTGAACTACTCTTTTTTTGGCCCCTAAATTTCATATGTATGTTTTTCAATTAGCTACCAATTATCAAAATTCTCTATAGACTTCTAACCAGCCATTTTGAGAAAGATGAATTATGGAAACATCATTCAAAAAAGCAAGCATTTTTTAAGAATCCTTTCTGTATGGTAAAATTTAGCATAAGTCTATTTTATACAAAGAGTTTATTGACAATACATCTATATGTCTTACACAAGCAGCACTTTTTAAATATGGCTGATTGTTAGCTTCAAAAGGGCTGCCTCCCACTTATATTCCAACCAGCTGCCATGAAAGAAATCAGTATTAATGGACCTACCACACCTTCAGCCTCTTGTCTCCAGTCACTGTGCTTAGCCGCAGGACTCCCATTAACATTAATGGGAGTTCCATGCACACATCACCTGGAGAACAGACCCCTCGATGTCTGATCATTATATTCCTAGACAGGTAGGAATGGCATCAATCAGGTATCCAGCGTAGTTTCACAGTATGTACTATTAAAGGCATCAGGGCAATAAAAACACAGCTTTCTAACACTTTCTTTCTAAAACAGTAAAAAACGCCCAGAACAACCAAAGGAGGAGATTTTAAAGGCATACAAGCAGTGCAAGGCTTTCCTGCGTATCTTTTTATAATTACAAATGACCCCACACTGGAGCATAGACACGATTTCCTTTCTAAGGCAACCATAATGGGGTAATAAAGACAATCTTCATTATATAAAATGGATTTGATTTCCTACAAAGTAGCTAAATAGTGAAGAGACAGTGGAGTTTACATAGAAACTGCTTCACCTCTGTTTCCCTCCCCCCCTTTTAATGTTTTCACACTATACCATTAAAAAATCAAATACTTTTATGTGGTTAGAAAGGAAACATGAGTGATAGTGCTACTATGTGAGCTCCATCATGGTAGAAGAAACATTATGAAAGTGAAGACATGTTTTCCGTTCAGATTTATTATACGTTTAGTAAATTAGGAGCCGCAGCAGTAGAGTGGAAGGGAAAAATGAAAAATGAAAGCCTGCGTAAGACGGCGTAAAGGAGAGCATGCTTTGATTTGAGACTGATCCGATTTTTACCAGCTGTGCAACCTTGAATAAATGTTTTGAAGTCACTTTTTCATTTGTAAAATGAACCTAAAAAACCTATATTGAAGCTTAACTAGGAGGCTTATATGAGACATAGAGCATAGAGCATGACAATTAGTAAATGTTTTTTAAAAATAATGACAACTCCATGTGTATGTGTAATTATTAACTAAAAATGATAATATGATATTAGAAAATAATCGTTACAATCCCGTCTGCCACAAACTAATTAACTAATTAATTTTTCTAAATACGTATGCATGTGTATGCTTACACGTACATGTATTTATATATATATACATACACATATATACATATACAATATCTTACTTAGATACATATACACATATTCAAAAATATAACTATATTTAATTGTATTCGCTTTTATCACCAACTTAGCTGTAATGTCTCACAATTTTAACATTCCATCTGAATTCAGCATATGGCTCAGCTGCTAAATTTTGTAGCCACGATCCCAATACGTAGTCTTGTATAGGACTATATTAGGGCACCTGAGTCGGAGGCAAGAGGCTCGAAGGGCCCCATTCCTGTCTGCTGCTGCCTGGCTCTCGCTGCCCTGCCCTGGGCACAGCCTGGAGTTCTGTTCTCAGGGAAACCCCCACCTGGCAGGCTCCTTCCTCCTTTTCTTGGCCCCCCATTTTTCATACAAATTGCCAACTCCAGGTCAGTGCTTGGAGTGCTTTGTATTTGAAAATATATGACTTAGCTGAACCTCACCTACCATCTTAATGAGATTTTATAACAGGAGGGTAACCTGTTAACAGGCTTGAGCTGTCTGGAAACTAAGTGAATCCCAATGACGTCATGAGGAGAATTGGGTGAAAAGTAGAGGAATAAAGACATAGAAGGAATAAAGTCATGCTCTGAACAGCGATTTGTCCCGGGGATGCAGTCTCCGCCTTTGTCTAGCTAATCTTCAGGAAAGCCCATTATGGGAGGCGTTATAGCCCAGTGTAACAGATGAGGAAATCAAGATTCAGTAAAATTAAGTTACTTGTCCAAGAGTACACTGCTCCTGAGTGGGAAAGTCATTACTCAATGATTTGGACCTTCTAGAGTTCTCTGTTCTTACTGTGTGCTTCTTTAAAATTGGAACAACAGTCGTATCTACCTGATAGTGTAGCTGTTAGGATTAAATGAACTGTACATACAAAGGATCAGAACGCTGCCTGAAACGTAATACATCACACACAGTACACATTCATAACAGTTCATTATCATATTGCAAAACACAAAAACTGTTTTTTAGTGTATGTTCAGCTCTGTACACCTTTTGATTCAATAATTTTTAGAATACCTGCCAATCTTCAAGCAGAAACAAAAAAAGGCCTAGTGTGAAGAAAAAATAGAAACAAATGGTCGATAAGTGAAGATATAATCAGTGAATAAAGCCTAGAGTGGAACCGGGGTGGGGAGATGAAGAGAGAGTGTGGTCAAGGAAAGCCCCTCTGAAGTGGTGACCCTTGAGCCAAGATCTCAAAAAGGAGACTGTGAAAGCTGAAAAGGGAAGATTTATGAGAATATTCTTGGGAGAGGGAACAAAGTACAGGCTCTCAGGTGGCAAGCCTGATATATTGTCCTTTTTTAGTTGTATGAAAAAATGTTTAATTAACTCTTATGGGTGTATACATTTTTAACTTGAAAAATAAAACATCTCCTTAGGAAAAAAATAAAGCTAAACATCTGCACTCCTGTAGGATTGTTAACAAGTTGCACGGTCTCTCTCCTATGCCCATTTTCAGTGACCTGGGGTCAAGGTCACATCTCCCCATGCATTCCTGAGGAAGTGTAGAAGAAGATGTGAATTTGAGGCATCTCCCCCCGCCCTCGGTTTGCCTCAAATATTACTAATAGGGGTATATTCCCTGTTTTGCTTGTAGACTTATGGAAAAGAAGTACCATCACTATAAATATAAAAACATGGAATGCATAATATTGCATGTGATACCTAAGTGATTGATTTGAATAACATTTATTCTTTCTTCGCCTTTTGGTGAAGTCATACAAGCAACATGGGCAACCCTGAAGGAATGAAATAGAGCTTCTCTCTCAAAGAATTGCACAAGACTACAGTCATCCCAGATTGAATAACTGACCATGTTCAGAGCATTTCACAAAGTGGGTTAATAGTCAAAATTATTTTCATAACTCACATTTATGGTACTTCGTTATCAAACTTTTGATTTCCAATATCTTGGTTCCTCATTCTGGCGCTATTACTTCTTGAGTTTTCTTTGATAAATCCAGTAGGACTGAAGTCTCAATGCTTGTGTAAGAAGGAACTTTAAGCATTTTCTCAGTGTGTCCCAGGAGTTGTTGGGCCCAAGAGAATAATTTTCAGCAAGAAACCTTAAAAGAATTGTGTATATTACCTTTGCATAATTCTAGCTTTGAAACATTTTGTTTCATTTGGCTTTCTCAACAGTTTTTGAAGTAGGCATGATTTTTCCCATTTTAGAGATGATGACATTGAGACTCCCAGAAGTCGCACAACTTGCCCGAGATTACACCTCTTAAAAATTGCAAACCTGGATTGCAAACTTGTACAGTTAGATCCTATGTTTTTTTCACTGTATGGCCGCATCCAACAAAAATAACTTTTTGGGTTGCTATTGTGTTTTGCCGTTTTCAAAGTGCTTTTACAAACATAGCTTACCCTTTATAACTCTGTAAGTTAGCCTGACAGAGTTAGCTGATCTTACAGCTGAGAAGACTGAAGTCACTAGGTATTAAGTGTTTTGGTGCTTCTTGCCTGACAAATGTGTTCCTTTTGTGTGAAGGATGCTCTTTTAGACTAGGTTTTCAGACCTGGCCTGAGATTGAGCTTATCTCCATCATCCTCGGTTAACCCCCCTTTATCCACTGATCCAGGCTGTGTAACTTCAGGAAACTATGACATGTGTCAGAATTTCCCCCCAAAGTGTTCTCTGGACCAGGAGTCCTCTGAGCTCTTTGCAGAATGGGGGGAAATACCTCGAGGATCAATTAAATTTAAAACATTCTACATACTAAAGCTTCAGTTTCAACACTCACAATTTATTTCAGCATATAACGTTTCTAAAAAGTACTGTATGCAACAAACCTGTTTACATTCATCTAGATGGTACACCTCAACTCCAAAAAATTTCAGAACAGATTTTTAACACATCAAAACTGTTTAACGGCATGTGGAACAGTGCACCAGCTTTTGGATAGAGACGTTTGATGAATGGTGGGAAAGGTAAGACCACCGCAAGTAAACGAGGAATGAGCCACAGACAGTAAGGGGAGCACCAGCAGAGCTCTGAGCTCCCAAAGCCTTTCTGTCACCTTAGCACTGTTCTCTAAGCGTGGGAAAGAAAAGTGAGGTGAGCGTTTCAGAAGACACTTTTTAGGTTTTTAGGGACCGTTTTTTAAAATTTTATGGTATTTTTTCCTTTTTTTAAAATATTGCCAGTGGCCACACTAGAAAATCATGGGAGATTCTGATTAAGAAGGCCAGTGCATTAAAGTAGAGTTGTTGATCCTGTATAGAAACCTTTATTTCCTTCCTGATCTCTTTTTCTTTCTTTCCCTTTTCTCTTACCCCTACTGTCTTCTTTCCTCCTTCCATTTCTTTACATTTTCATAATACAGTCGATAATCAAAGACAAATTCCCCCAAATTGAGTTTATTGACTCAGCATGTTTACGTTTTATAAAAATAAGATAGTAAACTGCAACATACAACTGAACTCCACCCACACCTCGAGAAGCTCGATTCCCAAAGTGAAGCCCAGGAGCCCTCAGTTATCTCGGAAATTTATGATGATGTGACTAATGAACAAAGGGAGAAAATACTTTATAAAATTGCCAATCTGGGATATGTGAGGGAGCCACTCATCCCCATCGACAATGCACTTCCCTTAGTAACTGCTACTGACTCACATTTTATAGACAATTAATATTCTTCTTCCAAGAAGCTTAAGGCACAATCTTATTTAAGAACATACACCAACAATTTAATGAATCGATGCCAATACTGTTTTAATTTTCAGTCTTCTAATTTTAACAGAATTACTAAAGGAACATACAAATAATGGAATTTTAAAAATAATGAACTATTGATTCTTTTGTTGTGAACTTATTCTGGTCCTTGACTTAGACTTTGAGAGCACAATGTATTGTGTGAGCAAATTATAGCACAAGGAGGAGACTGTGAAGCAGAAATGACAGCTATGATTTTCTCATTAAAACCAACCTAAAACAATGTTTATATTCAGAATTAACCAAGGCTTTTTAATACATCTTAATTTTATGATATTGACTACCACTGGAAATCTATAGCGTGTTTAGGCTAGAGACCCCTCACTGTCACTCAGAATTTTAGCAATATTTCCTTGGTGATTTTGAACAAACACACATAATTAAAAATGAAAAAAAGATGCTTAGGAAATCCAAAATCGTTGCTGAAGTTATAGAATTCTCCTCCCACATTACCTTCCTTCGCAGACTCAATAAGAACAAATGGAGAAAGAAAAAATATGTTTCAATCCTCCAAACATGCATTGACAATAATTTTTGATGCAAACTGCAGAAATCAGCTTATTGCTTAATTTTATATTATACATCTGGCCTGGGATATACCTGGGAAATCTCCCTAATCATTTCTGCTGGTTTCTACAGTACTTTAAGTTACCAAAATAACTGTCCTTTATCCAAAGAGGTTAACAAATGTAGTGTACTAAGTGAAACAATGTATGTACTTAAAAGGCAATCTGAAAGAATAGTATTATGTTTTTTATTGCTTTCTGTGTAGAGGAACAAGTCACCTTTGAACTAAAACACTCTTCTTCTTTCCTATTTCTCCATTACAAACATCGTAGCTTTCTTAAATATCAGGAGGGCAGAGCTATACCTGAAATAAAAACTGTTTCCCTTTATATAATTTTCAAGGGGCTTTCGAGTATCTTTTCGCAATGATTACAGGGTATTTCCACATAAGCTGTCATTTTAAGGTGAAAAATTTGCAAGGACAGTCACACCATCTGTCATCAACTGGGTTCCCTGACACCCAGAGCTGCTCTGAAATGGCCAGCGGCCTCCTGCATAACAAAGACCTTGCCCCTTGGCATTGTTTCTTCCTTGACCTGTGCTGAGAGTCCTTCAAAGGGGGCTTTACTGCAACCTTTTCAGGCTGCTTTTCAGGGGCAGGGTTTTCAAAGGAAAAAAATTATTTATGCATATAGGAAATTTGCAATGCTCTGGCCTTACATCTAAGCCCATAAAATAAACCCTAGAAGAAGTTTGTTAATTGCTTTGTTTCTGTGATCTGGGAATGAAAACCTTAGTGTTATTTTTTTGTTGTTTCTGCTTCTGAAAGTTTCTTTAAGATATATTTAGCTGTTAAGCAATCCATATATAAGGCTAGAGTGTGCTGGTTAAATGTAACTAAGTCATTCAAATACAGAAGCTGTGTCATAATAACTGAAAAATATACCTCCTGACCAACAAAACCCCAGTGCCTCTCACAGTGGAAGGCACAGACAAGCTATTCTTACTGTCATGTCAAGCACCACTTAGGACTTATAAATACAAAACAGTACAATCACACTGTAAGTCACTTGCGCCCAGAGAAGGATTACAGCTGTAGCTCACAATATTTATAAAAGAAACATACAAAAAAAGAGAAAATGTCAACTATTGTGAAACACTTTTGCTAAGAAATGTATACTTTCATATGCCTGACATATAAAGACATAAAGCTGAGGCTTCTCTTTTGAAAATTTACTGCGGCTGTAAAATGTATGTTCCTCAATATAGGGAAATCTAAGCTAGAGTTCTCTTCTAAGAGACTAAGGTTTGAAAAGTAGGCAGATCATTGTTAAAAGAAGCTCCAACCATTTTGAGGAATGAATGAACAAACACAAAAGGATATTCCCTCTGTCAACATAATTAATGGCAAGATTTTATGAGCTTCATTTAGTCCCCAAGACATAGTTATACACAATACATGGGGTGTGTGTTTATGTGCACCATAGTATAAATATGTAAAAGTCACATCATTAAATCTTTTATATGTCTGTATTCATAATACACAAAGCTGTTTTTAAATTATTTAAAGATCTATTCTCTCTTCCATATACATTAATACTAATAAGAGTTGCCGTCAACATCAAAGGCAGACTAGACCCCTAATTAGAGTTCCGATCTGCCCTGAGAGTCGCATTGCAGAGCCAACAAATATGGAATGGGTTGAACATTAAAGAAACTAATAATCAGTCCTCCTTCTCAACTTCTGATTACTGCAAGATTCCAATGATTTGTTCACAATAAAATGCAATCACTTTCATCACAATCTGTAAACATAAAATTTCATAGGAACAATGCCCAAAGAAAAATATGATGGAATAGATAAAGCTGTAGCCATAATATTATATCACAACTAAAATCAACAATAAAGCATTAATATCATCAAATATCTCATCAGGGTCTACATTGATGTTCAAGTGTCATATTTAAAATTTATTTAAACAAGGACCAAATAAGAGTCACACACCGAGTCTTTCTTACTTCTTTTAATTTATTAGTTGAAAAACTGGTAATTTTATTCTACATATTTTTTATGTAGAATAAATTTAGTCTAAATTTTGCTAATTGCAGCTTTGTGGTCAGTTTTTGAAATTGCTAGGGTACCAATACTATTCTGAGAATTATTAAATAAGTAAAAAAATCATCCATTTATTTTGCCTTTCTGACAGTAAACATTTGATCACAGAAAACCCTTCTTTATAGAAGTATTATAGTTAATACATACAAAAGAAATGTCAGAATAAGAGAAATTGTCATTTTGAAACCTCTATTCAAATAATACACCTAAGTTACAGTCATGAATGGCTATTAAAATCATTACATAAGAAGTTAATAGGGAACTTTATAATGGATAGACGAGACTGACAGCACCTGAACCCACTATTAATATTAACATTACCAAACTGGGACAAGAAATTCCATGCCTTATGATGTGATGCAAGGAATTACACAGCATTATCCATGAAGTACTCTAGTTAATAATTAACCAGATTGAATCAAGTCTCTAGGCCCACTATGATCTTACAGAAATATGAGGGATATTGGAGCATGTTAAATAATGTCATATAAAGATGTCATGAGCATCTCCAGAATATGGGAAATGTTATAGAAAATATTTATCTATCTATTTACCTATCATCTATCATCTATCTATCATCTATCATCTATCTATCTATCTATCTATCATCTATCTATCTATCTATCTATCTATCTATCTATCTATCTATCTATCATCTATCTATCTATCATCATCTATCTATCATCTATCTATCTATCATCTATCTATCTATCTATCTATCTATCTATCTATCTATCATCTATCTATCTATCTATCTATCTATCTATCTATCTATCTATCTATCATCATCTATCTATCATCTATCTATCATCATCTATCTATCATCTATCTATCTATCATCTATCTATCTATCTATCTATCTATCTATCTATCTATCTATCTATCATCATCTATCATCTACCTATCATCTATCTATCATCTATCTAGCTATCATCTATCATCTATCTATCTATCATCTATCTATCTATCTATCATCTATCTATCTATCTATCTATCATCTATCTATCTATCTATCTATCTATCATCTATCTATCATCTATCTATCTATCTATCTATCTATCTATCTATCTATCTATCATCTATCTATCATCTATCTATCTATCTATCTATCTATCTATCTATCTATCTATCTATCTATCTATCATCTATCATCTATCTATCTATATCTATCTATCTATCTATCTATCTATCTATCTATCTATCATCTATCTATCTATCTATCTATCTATCTATCTATCTATCTATCATCTATCTATCATCTATCATCTATCTATCTATCTATCTATCTATCTATCTATCTATCTATCTATCTATCATCTATCTATCATCTATCTATCTATCTATCTATCATCATCTATCATCTATCTATCTATCTATCTATCTATCTATCTATCTATCTATCTATCTATCTATCTATCTATCATCTATCTATCTATCATCTATCTATCATCTATCTATCTATCTATCTATCTATCTATCTATCTATCTATCTATCTATCTATCTATCTATCATCTATCTATCTATATCATCTATCTATCTATCTATCTATCTATCATCATCTATCATCTATCTATCTATCTATCTATCTATCTATCTATCTATCTATCTATCTATCATCTATCTATCTATCATCTATCTATCATCATCTATCTATCATCTATCCATCTATCCCATTGGCTCTGTTTCTCTGGAGAACCCTGGCTAATAAAGTTTTTAGTGCCAAGAAATGAAGTGCTGTCAGTAACAAATATCTGAAAATGTGGAAGTGGTTTTGGAATTGGGTAATGGGTAGAGGCTGGAAGAGTTTGGGGGAACATGTTAGAAAAATTCGAGATTGCTATGAAGAGACTGTTGGTAGGCACATGAACTTAAAATTGATTCTGCTGAAATCTTAGTTAGAAATGAGGAACATGTTGTTAGAAACTGTAGGAAAGTTTATCTTTATTATAAAGTAGCAGAGAATTTGGCTGAAGTGTGTTCCTGTGTTTATGGAAAGTAAAAGTTAAAAGTGATAAACTTGGATATTTAGCTAAGGACATTTGCAAGAAAAATGTTAAAGGTATGGTCTGCTTTATTCTTACCACTTGAAGAAATTGTTGATAAAAAATAAACCAGAATATGAAGACTGAAATATTTTCAGCCTATGTATATCACAGAAAAAAAAAGAGAAAGTGTTTTCTATAGTGTACACCAAAAGTGTGGCTGGGAAAACACTCAGTAAAGAGATTGCCCATTGATTTAATCAGTCATTGAAGCAGAAGCCAGGAACAGAGATGGAATTATACCAGCAGAGACACTTCCAGTTTGGACTAAAGGGGACAGAGTTGGAACAAAATAAAAGAAAGCTTTCATACTTCTGAGATTATACAAGACAGGGCTTTAGAGTTATCCAGTTACAAACATGCCCTATCCTTCCAGAAAAGAAAGAATGACTCTGAGGGTGCCACTACCCACAGAACAAGACTGTCACCTCCTCAGTTTCAAAGGGTGAGACTATCTCCTTCCTGGTTTTTTAGGAAGCTATCGCCTCCCAGGTTTCAGTGCCTCAGGTTCAAGGCTACCACCCAGAGCCAAGGAAACAGGGCCACTTTCTAGAACTGTGGGGACATTGTTGCTTCCCCAGTGGGCCAAGAGAACAGAACATAAAGCCAAAGAAGACTATTCTCAAACCTTAAAATCTAGAAAATTTGTCTTGCTAGGTTTTAGACACTTGGAACCTATGACCCCTTTCTTCCCAGTTTCTTCATGTTGCGATGGCAATGCCTATCCTCTGAGTGTCCCACCACTAAATTTTGGAAGCACATAAATTGATTGGTTTCACAAGTTCATAGCTGGAGAGGAATTTTGCCTTAGGAGTAATCATACCTCAAGGATCACCAATACCCGATTTAGATATTTAGATAAGACCTTGGACTGAGGGTTGATGCTGAAATGAGTTAAGACTTTGGGATGTTTGGGATGAGGTGAATTTATTTTACATGTGAGAAGAACATTAATTTTGAAAGTACCAAGGGTGTAATGTTATGGAATGATTTTTTTTCTGTCCAAAATTCATATGATGAAGCTCTCACCCCAGTGTGAATATATTTGGAGATAGGATCTTGAAGGAGGTCATTAAGGTTACATGAGATCGTAAGGGTGGAACTCTAATCCAATAGGATTAGTGTTCTCATTAGAAGAGAGAGACCTCAGCGTTGTGCATACACAGAGAAAAGGCCATGAGAAGACTCAGAGAAGATGGCCATCTGTAAGCCAAGCAGAGGAGCCTCAGGAGAAACCAGCCCTTTTGACACCTTGATCTTGGACTTCCACCCTCTAGAATTATGAGAAAATAAATTATGCTGTTTAAGTCACAGCCTGTGGTATCCTATTCTGGCAGGCCCAGCAGACTAATACAATTCCCAAAAAGACTTGCTGACTTTCATCTCACCATTCTGGTAATTTACCTGCAGTTCTTATAAGCCTATCTTCCTGAAAGGTTAACTAGATAAATTTTCTCCGAGCTCCAAATATTTCAATATCCATCCTATTCACTGGATAACATTCAGAGTACCTGGCATGACACACAGGACACTGTGGTCCCTGCCTGCCTCACCAGTGTCATTTCCTGCCAAACACTGGCAAACAGCCAATTCAAGAAAGACAGACCCAACCACTTGCAGTTCTCCTCAACCGTCATGCTGATTCATGCCAGTGGTGGACTGTCCCCTTCCCCAGACCACCTGGCAGACTGCTACTCATCCTCAATAATTCACACAGGGTCTTTCCCCACAGTGAGACATTTGACCTCCCTGAACTGTGCTGATCATACAGCTCAGTAATATTGCTGTTTAACCTCATTATTCCTCTAAAACAACACTTTCATTGCTTGTTTACAACAAAGGGACTGTGTACTCTTTGAGGGTGATACTTTACCCGTATATCCACAGTCCTTGTCACAGAGACTACTCAATTACTAACTGAAAGATAAAAAACATTTATGGACTAATTAAAGAGGTATATATACTTCTAAAACAAGGTTAAAGGACAAATGAGAGGGGAAAACCAAGGAAACCAACGTATCTAAAGTGATTTCCCAGCTTTGTGGCTAAAAAAACAAACAAACAAACAAATCTGCAGTTATTCAAGTGTAATGCTGGACACAAAGAAGATAAAATGCCTATTTCATTTTATTGTTTGAGAATACTATTTATATTGCATAATGGGGGTGAATACCACATGTTTTCTAAAAGACTTATACTCAAAGAATAGTTTACTCAGCTCTAACTTTCCACCTATGTTTCTCACCAATTTATAAGTCTAAATATTTAGGATTCACAGGTGGCCTCTATCTAGGGAGAAACAGACACAGATATTCAAGAGGCAAGATGCTCTTGAGACCCCGGATGAGGAAAAGGAACTAGTCTCCAAGTGAAAGGAATTTATGTGAAAACACTGCTTTTAGCAGTAAGATACACTGGTATAGTATATCAAGATCTTTTATTTAAGAACCGATAGAAAGCATATCATCACTGTTCATGAAATATATTCTAACACTGTAAATATAAAATTCCAGTGGAAATAAATTTTTCCAATTCAGTAAAATAAATTTGTGTTAGTAGAGACAGTGAACTTGTTTGGGGACTGCTTTTCTCTGAAGGATGATTGCCTCAGCTTAAGTAAACAATTCACCACTTAACAAATAATTGAGATGTACTTATGCCCGTTACTAAATATTTCCTATAAGGTATGAGCCCCTTGACCTAGCAGGGTTCTACTAAACAGTGGTGCCTTTAGAAGGTGTTGTTTTGATAGGTTGTTTATTATGTGTGGAGAGTATGAGAATGGAAGCACTTTAAAACATGGCACAGCTCACTCCCAAAGGAACTAATACTTTTCAGTGGAAGGCTTCAACTACTCTTCCAATACACCTGGGGAGTCAGGGTGCTGCCTAAACCAACCTTGGAGATTGATTAGGTGAAAGGGGTTTAGGAGCTCCCAAGCCTCCTGAAGACCAGAAACATTTTCTTATTATTTAAAATGAAGTATTTTTACAGTTATCACTTGGGAGTCTTGACTTGACTTAAAATTATTTGGCCAGAGACACAATAATTTGCAAATACAGAAGACAATGAAAGAGTAAGTTGCCACAGTAGAGAAGCCAAATCACTGTTCTTGGCTCAACATAAGTTTTAAAATGAATGGTATCCATTATTATTGGTGGCGTTATTATTGGTTAATTATGTAATATTCTAAGTGCAATATATTCTTCAAATTATCCATTACAGTCTGCTCACTATATTCCTTTTAGGCAATTCTAAAATTAAAGTCATTTCAAATGTTTCTCTAGCTTTTGAGACATTTGAGAGTAAAATAAAGAATCACTCAGAAATCTTTGACAGGTTTTTAAAGAAACTTGGAACAAAATTATTTTTTAAAGTATCTTCCAGATTTTAAGGTAATAAGTAACATGGTCATTATATTATGTTTTTTTGTTTATTAATACCCTTATTATTTATTTGATTGGTATAATTTGTAATGGGTCAAATTATCAAGTACTAGAGGGTTTTTTCCTATTCTCATAGGTACATTTTATTATACAATGGACCAGTTTTATAAATAATGTGTACTGGATACTTATGTTCTTTTTATAGAACTGGCAGCTTATTTTTATGTTTCACATTATTATAGATGTTTATAGTTGTTTTACAGTTGCTTTGATGACATATTATGTATAAAATCTATGATTTATTTAATACTGAGCACTTGATTAAGGATAAAACTATGCTTATAACACTCTAATGAGGAAATATGATCCAGTTTATTAAGAAGCACTGCTTCTTGGCCTATATTACTGAGTGAAAAGGGATCAGTGTCTTTACGTTAGGTACAAATTATGCCAAAAATCACGTTCTGCAGTACCTTTTCTGGCTACCAACAATGACTTTTTTATGAATCAAAATTGAACAAGGTTATTTGAATTTTTATTCTCTTGAAGCATCTTACATGGTTTAATAATGGGATGAGTGTTCCTTCCCATCCCCGTGCCTCACCCTAATCACCTGCCCTTCCCCCGCCCTGCACTCACACACAGATGCACCCATCACTCCCTCTCTCCAGGTCTGATATAACACAGGGAGTCTCAGGTTATAAAACTCAGCAGTGGGAGGGAGACAGAGAATCGTTTCCCCAATCAGGTAGAGGAGCTTTAGGGCCAGAAGGATAACTTTGACAGTTTGCTTGGTTTGCGTATTTTTAAAACTTTCCCCCAGGATTCACACTGTTGAGAGGTCCCATCTTCCTGCCCCCTTGACCTTGGGACTTCAAGCTCTTCTTTTCTTGTTCAGCAGTGCAACTCTCTGGAGCCTGGAATGACTGGGGGCAGGGGTGGGGCCACTTAAAAGGGCTAAAGGGTTATAGAATAGAAGAGAAGACTTAAGGAGGATCCCCAGGAAAGAACAAGAGATATACCCCTGGGGCATTTCAGGAAAAAAGCTGTGTCCATGCATTAAGTTTGGGAACAGATTGAGGAAAATTGTGAAGCCACTCCAGATCTTGTCTACCCTGGGAATCCTCTCTAAATTAGTCTACATTACTGAAGCTGAAATTTAAAAATCAAAAACAAAATTGATTGCAAATCCTTCAGCATTTCCTATGAATGTTTGTCCAGACAAAGGTAGGCCACACTTTCCTTCTTCCCTTCTGCTCTTCTCTTGCAATTACCAATGGACATCTGGCTTATACACCATGAATGGCAAGAAGAAAACAAAAAATCACAGGTTAGACCTGCAACAAATCCTGTTATCGACTGTGTTCTCCTTTAAATAATAGTGATACGCATAAATGTATGAACTATCTAAAAATTGGACCTTAACAGACCCTGAGACACCATCTTTGCTATTCAATGTTTATTTAGTAACTTATAAGTTTTTTCCTCATCTGAGGATATTTTTTCCATTGGTTTTTAGAGAGAGTGGAAGAGAGGGAGGGAGAGAAAGAGAGAGAGAAACATCAATGTGAGAGAGACACATCAAGTGGTTACTTGCCCCAACGAGGGCAGGGGATTGAGCTCTACCACTGAGCAACACCAGCCAAGGCATAACTTACAAGTTCTGTCATAGATTTAGTGTTTCACTAGCATTTTTCTTAAAAGTTTAAACTTCCTATATATTTAGTCACTTTTTGAGGCTTACTAAATTATGAATTTCACATTCTTGGTGACATTTTCTTAAACGATAAAATTTTCAAGGATTATTTTCAATGTGCTAATGTCCAGGAAAATATATAAGCAAATTCAAAAAATTACTAGCAGCGATTCAAGTTCATGAATTTATTCTGGACCCTTTGAGTATGTTATGATATATTGGAGAGAGTTGCCATAAGCCAAGTTTGAGATAAGTACAGGTCAAACTCTAAAGCAGCTTTTTGAGGCAAAATAACTTGTTAGCCAAAGCTAGAGCTACTTACTACTACATTTTAAAACCACCTCCCCAGACCCAGATGTTGCCCTAATTACATAATCAGGTCAGTTGTGATGCTAATTTGTAACTTTGCTCTCAGGTATGACCAGATGTTTCACTTAACCTCTAATATAAGTAAAACATCTGATAAAGTTTTGCAATGCCTTTGCAAACAGCTGTTTGATCTGGAAACTTACTGCTGAAGCAGCTATACTGATCTGGTCATTCTCTCTACATAATGTCAAAGTAATTGTCTTGATCCTTGGGAAAACTGCTGCTGTAGGTGTTATAAAGTCTTTCATTACAGCGTGTTAGGTCTCTTTCAAATGGCTAATGTCTAGTCAACACATGTTTAGTCTACCCAACAAGAATTTATTAAGTACATTTTAAATGTACAAAGAAATTGCTGCTCTATTTCTTTGAGGATGAAAATGTAAGTTGAGTGCATTGTTAAGGCAATTTTATTATACACTTAACATTATAAAACAATATTTAAGCAGCCCTTACACTATGAACATTGAGTTAACACTTATATTCTTTTTCTAGTTTATTAAACACATCTAAGAATTCTACTCCTTAACTTATTCATATTTTTATTCCTTGGTTAACATAGGCACATTTCCAACATTAGTAATTATTTCACGTGATTAAAATAATTAATAAGATAGTAAAGAGTTGATGCTTAATTTGATTAAAACTAAATTAAGATAATATTTTAGACATGTATAAAATATTCAACATTTCTAGAGGGACAAATATCTAAAATAAATAAGCTGGCAATCTCAAAATCTTAGTAGATGAGTATTTATGGTCCATCCTAATAAATATTGATCAAGCTCTCTCGTTTTAGATTTCTTGTTTAATGACTCAAAGGTTGAGGTGTTATGCAAACTTAGCTGTATGCAAATAAGGAGGAATTATTATAATATTAAGTAATTCAGAGATTTTTTTCACAATATTTGAAAAATGAAGATATTTTATTTAGATATTTATTGGTTTATGAGTAATTCATATTTTTTATCATATAGATTTCCCAAATACATATTCCTGAAAATTTTTATATTTTGGAGTCTATCATTTACTTTTTTTCAACCCAGATTTCTTAGCCCCCGTGCCTACATTTGTACCTACATTTTTTATTGTTTGTATGCACAACACTAAACAAGAAGCACTTGCTTAAATACTTTACAGGATGTAATAATTATATGTACTTCACTTTCTGTTTTGGAATCTGTTAAGCCATTTTTCCCCATGGAATAGTTCGCCCACACACCCTGTAAGAAAGCAGAATCTTCTAGGCGGTGGCATAGCCAAGCCTCAGCCTCCTGACAGGCTATCCTAGCTATCTCTCCGTTTACAAGAGTTTCTGTGCAAGAGCTTAGCATTAAGGGACTTCTAGATTTCAATATCCAGAGACATGCCGCTGCCTAAATTATAAGCTAAAATTAAGCTATGCCGGGTGATTTGAGATGGCAATAGGGAACTGAAGCATCATCCACCAGCGATGAGTTAGGGTGATGGCACTCTCTAAAATGCAGAGTTAGCTTGGGTGACAGTGGACATGAATTGGATAAAGGGTAACATTCCTGAGCAGTGGCAGCCAGGAGGAATGCTTAGCTGGACCAGGCAAGAAGTTTGGTGGCATTAAAGCTCTTTGTACATGTAAGTATGCATGCGGTTGTATGTGCATGTGTACTACATTTTCACCAGTGGGGAAAATCCATTTTTTCTGCTTAAATCCTATTTAGTAACTTATTCTTTTTACTGAAATAAGTGGATTAAAAACACTCCTTTCATCGTCACCAAAGAGACCTACCATAGCCCATGGGGTGAAAACAGATACAGAGATTAAAGCTACAGGGCCACACAAATATAAACAGAAGCCATTCCCCAATAATAAGCACACAGAAGCAAGCATTTTGAAGACGAAGTAAGCAAAGCCTCCGCATCATTCTGTTGATATCACCCACACTTGGGATGAGCTTTGAAGTCCATAATTAGAAAAGAACAAGGCAATGATGACAGGAAGGAACCAGACCAAAACAGGACGGTTAGGAACAGTCACCCAGAATGCTTTTAACAGGATGTGAACAATTGAAGAAAAGTGTGAGCCACATGAGCGTTTCTCTTAGCTACCCTTGCCTAAGGAATATTCTTCACCAACTTCTAATGAGGGAATATTGGAAATACCTTAGAATCCTCAGGTATCATGTATGGCTTGTATATTATATTTAAATCAATTATACCCGGTTTTTATTCCAGGCTGTGGATTCACTAATTCAAACCTAATTCTTCTATTAATGTTTGGAGACAAGAATTCCTCCAGGTAAGATTGTAAATAGGCCATCACAGCCAAAATGTTGGTACCCAATGTGATACCAAATAAGTGGAACCCTGGCAGCCAAACCAAGTGCGACAACGTGCTGTTCATTGCCCCTGCATCTGTGGGTGGGCTGCAGAGTAATTGCCGTGGGAGGATGTGAGCTGCTTTGAAGAACTACCGCATCCCAAGCCAGTGCAGAAAGATCTCTTCTGGGTTTGCTTTCCGAGTTCCTGATGTATGCTTATTACTTTGGGGAAGACATTACTTTCCTTTGAGAGTACATTGAATTTGAGAAGATAATAGCTAAATAGCATTCTGAACCAATCCTAATGAAAAAATTGTGATAATATTAGAAAAGGTACTAATTTTAATAGGTAAACTCTATCATGTTTGCTAAAAATCAGTCACATTACCTTGAAAACACACTTGTGACCATGTCTGATTACAAAGAATGTGGCCTAGAAAGAAATTTTGAAATTATTAAAATCACAATACTCATTTCCATTGATTAGTGGCTTTTTAGGATATTAGTGATCAAAATATATCCAAAGGAAAAATAAGGACTGTTTCCCAAACAAAGCTTAATAACAGGAGCCGTTTAAAATTCAGAATGAGCATTTCACAATAAAAGCACTGGCAGGTGACTCAAAACCTCAGCCCCATTATGTCTCCAACTGTATATTTATAATAAATGCATTTGAATCCTCCTGAAGACTTTGGCTCTAAAATATTTTTTGGAGCTGGTTAGAGAATGAACATGGCCTCTGGGGTTGGAGGGCCTGAGTTCAAATCACATTTCTGCACCTTCCTAGCTATGTGATTTGGAGCAAGTTATTTTACTTCTGTGCCTCAGTTTTCTCATTTTAAAATGGAGTGAATAATAACATTTCATTGTTATAAGAATTAAATAAGTTAATATATGTACAAGCACTTAGAACACGACTTAGCATTTAGTAAGTGTCCAATTAAAAAAAATAATAATGTGTTTTGTTGTCATTACATAATAAAATAGGCCTCATTTCTTAGTAGCACTAGTTACTTGCTTTCTTTTGTAAAAATCCAAAATGTCCATTAGAAGCAGCCATGTTGTTCAATAGTTTTGGGCTCCATATGTCATAAGTATTACATAAACACATTTTGCTTTTGGAAGATTAAGATCTGTCAAGAATATCTCCTATTCTTGAATAGCAGTTGCCAAGTAGACATCTTAGAAATAGTTTAAACTATGGTGGACACATTGTCATAACTGTCACATTAATTAGTATTTTTTTAAAATTTATAATATTACTATATAGACATCCTGCATAGTAGAAACTCTCTATGTATTTTTATTGTTAATATATACATTTCCACACCAAAAAAGTGTGTGACAGGCAAAATAATGGCTCCTCAAAGATGTCCATGTCCTAATCCCCAGAACTTGTGACTGTTACTTCACAGGGAAAAAGGGACTTTGAAGATGTGATTAAGTTAAAGATCTTGAGATGGAAAGATTATCCTGGGTTATCTGGACTGGGCAAGTGTAATAACACAGGTCCTTATAAGAAGGAGGCAGGTATTTATTTCAAAGTCAGAGATGTGATGACAGAAGCAAAGGTTGTAGTGATGTGGCCATAAACCAATCTAAGGAATGCCAGCAGCTTCTAGAAGTTGGGAGGGGCAAGAAATGGATTTTCTCTTAGGGCTTCCAGAAAGAACCCATTCCCACTAACAGATTTCAACCCACTGATAATGAAGTTAAGACCGTAAATTTAAATTTCATTTCTGCTCATTTGTTTCTGCTAGGTTCTATGGACATAGGCCACTCTCCAAATTCCCAACAGTCAAGAAGTAGCTTGATTATTTAAGATCTATTCTTTTTTGCATGTACTCCCTTAGCACAGTGCTTTGAACATAATATCCAATAAATGAGCATTTGTTGAATGAATAAATGTATCTCCTACATGTGAAACTTGCAATAATGGAGTGACTAAAGGGCTCAAATCAACCATTTCTATTCTACTAGGCAGTCAATAAATACAAGAATGTGTTATCGATATATTTATAGAGGCTACTACAATATAGAAGACAAAAGTAATAAAATCATTCAACATAAAATTTTGAGTTAGAAGATTAAAAATTATCTAGTTCCATTCCCTCCTTTCATAGATGCTGTAATAGGCCTAGAGATGTGAAAGTGAATTCTTTCTAAATGGTTTGCATATTTGAGAGGACCATGAATTCTAAACTGTGGCAGTTTTCATGCATCTTAGGTTTAAAAAAAAAAGTCTTCACACATCCTAGTTTGATGACCGAGTAATATTGAAAGAATAAGAAGATACAAGGAAAACTTTGAAGATGTCTTGATATCTTCTGACCCTCAGAAATAAAACTCAAAACTTGGACCCACTAAGCAGAATTCACAGTAGAAATCAGTATTTCATAGAAATGTATCTCTGTCTCTCCAGAAGTAATAAAATTGGAATAGGTGGACCACACCTCCACTGTATTTGATGATAATAGTATCAGTGACCAGCCCAGTATCTTCTCAAACTAAAATTGGGAGCCTTTCACAAAAAGCATTATTTAAACCACTGTAAACAACTAGGGATCTTAGTAAGAATAGAAATCACATTTAGCTCTCCTTTCACAAGGCAGCTGAAGAATATTATGTTGCTATTTCAATAAGAATAACACTATGCTGATAACAGACTCTATTCAAAATTTAATAAAGCATTAGTCCCTTAATCAAAACATGACTATGAGGCTTAGACTCCCACTGGAAAGCAGAATGGCATGAACAAAAGAGAAATGGAACTGTGTCTGAATATCAACTCTACAAACAAATAGCATCTCGTTACACATGCAGCAATTAAAGGCAGGAACTTCAAAGCCATTCACAATTTATCTTTGTCAAGCTCATGACCAAGGAAAAGTTTGAATCATGAAATTAAAGCAGATATGAAGTAAATATCAATCAAACGCCAGAACACATATATGACTATGTATGTTTGTGAGGGTTTTTTTGCTTAGGCTGAAGACATTATCTACATTATATAAAACTGTGCCCAAAGCACATGGATTATAATAAATATATATGTATAAGACAGCCACCAAACTTTGCAATTACAAGTATAAGGAAAAGAAACTCTGATTTAAAATTGTATATGTAATTGGTAGAAAACAAGTTTTTCCTCTAATTCTACATATGTAATGGTTAAAGAAACCTTTTCTGGAATCAGACGTCCTAGGTCTAATTCCTGGTACTACCACTTATAGACTTAGGACAAGGTATTGAAACAGATTTGTCATGGATAAAATTAAACTAACAATAATGCCTACCTCATGGAGTTGTAAAAATTTAATGAGGTAATGCTTAAAACTATTTCTATTCATAAAATGGAACTTACGGAAAAATTTTAGAAATAAAATCTGACTGAAAAAGCTTTATTCCATTGATCAACAGATCACGATCATCTCCAAAACTGACCTCAGTGGTTATTCCAATCCCTGAATAATGATCTGTAAATGTCATTTACAACCTGGGTACTCAGATCAGCCTGTGTATTTATACAGGTTCAGTCAGGTTTTAATAACATCATGACAGCATTCAGTTCATCTTACAAGTTCATTTTCAGGTTCAAGTTAACAGCTTATATGAACACTTTTTTGTTCATGTGGACAATGAATTTTACTGAATTAAAAATACAAATAATTCACTGCTGTAGACTGATACAACCTGGAAAACAGTCTGGTAGTTTCTCAAAAAAATAAGAATCTAGTTACCATATGACCCAGCAATCCCATTCCTGGGTATCTACCCCTATGTTCATTGCAGCACTATTCAAGGTGGCCAAGACATGGAAACAAGCAAAGTGTCCTTCCTTAGAGGACTGGATAAAGAAGATGTGGTACATATATACAATGGAATACTACTCAACCATAAGAAAAGATACAATACTGCCAGAGTTGGTTCCTTCTGAGGTTTCTCTCCTTGACTTGTAGATAACTGTTTTCTCCCAGTGCCTTCACATTGTCTTCCCTCTGTGTATGTCTATGTCTTAATCTTCTCTTCTTATAAATACACCAATCTTATTGGATTAGGGCCCACCCTAACGACCTCCTTTTAACTTAATAACCTCTTTAAGAATCCTATCTACAAATGCAGTAAATGTTGTAGACTAAATTGTTTCCCCTCAAAATTCATAAGTTGAGGTCCTAATTCACAATGTGACTATATTTGAAGATAGGCTCTTTAAGAAGATAATTAAGGTTATAAGATTGTTGGGAGGCAAGCCAGATCATGTAGAAGTTTGGAAGAAGTTGATTCCAACCCTCATAGATAATTGAGTTCTCAAGACTTCAGTGAAGGAAGTAACTGCAGATGTGGTGGAAATACCAAGATACATAGAATTAGAAGTGGAGTCTGAAGGTGTGACTGAATTGTTGCAATCTCATGAGAAACTTTTATGGATGAGAATTTTTTTCTTACAGATGAGCAAAGGAAGTGGTTTCTTATGATGGAAACTATTTCTGGTGAAGATGCTGTGAAGGTCATTGAAATGACAACAAAGGACTTAGAATATTATGTAAATTTAGTTGATAAAGCAAGTTTCAAGAAGATTGACTTAAATTTTGAAAGTTCTTCTGTGGGTAAACAGCATCACAAGCTACAGAGAAATCTGTCCTGAAAGGAAGAGTCAATCAGTGCAGCAAACTTTATTGGCTTATTATAAGGAATTGCCACAGCCACCTCAGCCTTGAGCAACCATCACTCTGATCAGTCAGCAACCATCAACATTAAGACAAGACCTTCCAATAGATAAAAGATTACAGCTCGCTGCAGGCTCAGATAATGGTTAGCATATTTTAGAAATAAAATGTTTTTAATTAAGTTATGTTCATTTTTTAGACATAATGCTACTGCACAATTAATAGACTTGAGTATGAACAACTTTTATGTGCACTGGGAAACCAAAAGGTTTGTGTGATTTGCTTTATTGCAAAATTCAATTTATTGCAGGAGTCTAAAACCTAGCCACTATATCACTAAGTATGCCTGTATTTGCTTATTCTAAATGTGTGTTAAAGATATATCTCCAATAAGATGAAATTAGAATTCAGGTAAAAACTTTCATTTCAGAATAAGCTTATGTACTTTCCTGGATGTTTGTGTCTAAGGCTGTAATCAATTTGTTACTGACTATTCATCTCCTCCATCTATCTCCATATCCTCTAAAATCTCTCTCTAGTTAAAAAATATTCATTAAAACAGTATTCATTCATTCACATATAACTTCTCCATTTTTTGTGATGAATTTTTGTCATTGCATACTATACAACTGAATAACTTCCAAATTCCTTTTCTTTCCTAGATGCTTTCTCAAACTATATTATTACTGTTCTCCACATCTTGACTTTTTACATTACCCTCTTCTTTCTTTACCTCTTTTCCTTTGTTCCATCAAACGCTATAAACACTAAACTAATTTTTAAAGCTTAATTTTGATTAAGATATTCATCTTTTTTTTTCAGGTAATAATAATCCTTTATTTTTGCCCAATGCTTTACAGTTAAGAAAATGTCATCATACATTGTACCATTTAAGACATAAAACAAACCTCTGAAGTAGACAGAAAAGACATATGACTTTAGTAACAGCTTAGGAGCCATGATACTGTTTATCGTATTAGAGAAAGGGGCAAATCCAGGTCATCAGCCATATAAAGAGAAATACAACTGCCAGTCATATGCTTGGAAACGCTATCAAATAATACCAATTAAGGGAAGGACAATACAATTATTAATGATTTTACTTTAAAAACAACCTCACTGAAAAGTATTTGAACATGAAGTGCTGGAAAATCTGCACCGAGAACTCAAAACAAAACCTTTACTTGAAGGCTGGAAAACCAAAACGTCAAAGAGAACATAGATAGCAAACAATAAAAGGAATGCTCACACGCCAAACACATCATTTGAGGTAACCAAGGATTTGTCCCAAGATAACAAAACTGCAAATCAACAAAAATTCCAGGAGATTCAACAAAATGGCACATTTCCACCAAGGGATGACTTTATAAAAACCTTGCAAAATGATGCAAAAAAGATCTAAAAGTCAGAAACTAGATAAAAACACTAGGGAAAAAAGAAGCTCAAGTACTCTGAACTAAGAGCTCAATTTATGCCCTTCAAAACAACCCCTGACAACTGGAAGTGTTACTACTGTGGACTATGGCGTTAAATAGATATTTCTTGACTAAGTCGTATTTTAGTAATTGTGATGACAAAGGGAGAGAGAGAGAAGGGAGACTGGAGAAAGAAAGGGAGGGAGGGAGGGAGGGAGGGAGGAAAGAAGGGAGGCACAGAACGAAGGAAATCGAAGAGAAGGGAAAGAGCTAACCTATGACAGAAAGAGAGCACTTTAACAGTTAGAAAATAAATGACACCAAACCAACTTTCCTTGAACAAAGAATGAGATAAAAGTAAGTCACAAAGGTAAGAATTTATGTGAGTAAAAGACAGTGGAAACAGTTAAGGGTTTTCTTTCATGATGACACCAAAGCTAGAATGACTCTTGGTAAAAGAATGTCTAAGTAACTCAATGCTTAGTCTCACCGAGTCCTGTTGAGACCTCTTACATAGTGCATCACAATAAATGCCCTCGGCAGCTGAAATGGCCCTTAGCCTTGCGGGGGTCAATCACAGGTACTCCTTGGAACCCCTATAATCAATGTAATTCCAGGCTGTGTGTCTTTTCAGTGGCCGTATGGTACATCCCTGACGTGTTGAGATGACTCAGGACTTGTTTTCTAAGAACTCTTACACTTATATTCAATTAAAGTAAACCTTGGTGACGTGAAGATCCAATAACATCAACTAAGACTCTAAAGCAACTTCTACAAGCAATCTATTATTTATCCAAGAATCAAGTCCTTGACAAATCAAAGTATTCTCCTTTTAAGTAAAGCTAAGTAAATAATACATTGTAACCAGTACCCCACATGTCAAAGAAAATGTGCACTGAAAGAATTGGTCAAAAATATAATGTCTTTTTTGTTTGTTGTTAGTACTTCAGTTTTCCAGCTTTCTTTGGTCATGAAAGTGACTTCAGGCAATAACCATGTTGTTATTTCAGTAAAAATATCCACAGTACAGGTCTCTAGGAAATTTGCAAATTTTATAAAGAGAAATTTTTCTATTTGGAAATAGAACTTCTATCAAAATTGTACCACCAAATAAAATTTTGACTTTTTAAGAATCAGGATTAAAATTTACTCAGGTATATTATTATGAAGATATAAAAAGCTAGATTTTACCCAGGTGATATTTGCATTGTAATTTTATCTTTAGATTCTAAAGCTTATCTGAGTACCATTTCTATTTCCCTGAGAAGCACTCACACTTTTACCTAAAAATATTTTTTTCCTTTTCATAGAAATTTCATAAATTTAGGTTTTCCCACACAAAGCTTTCAGCTTATCTTTCAATGGCCAATAGTTCTCTGAGTGATTACAGATATTGAGAACTCAATTTTGTTTTGGTTCTTGTTCTTATTTTTCATAAATGACTGTATACAGGCTCTGTTTTTGTGCTTCATTCAAAACATGGACTTAAGTTATATCTCTCAAACCTTTTGCACACCAGAATCATCTGGGAACTTCATAATACGTCACACCCAGATCCCATGCCAAAGATTCTGTACTTATAATTGATCTGCAGTATAATATGAGCATTAATAATAGTACTCAAACTTCTTCAAATGATGTTGTACCGCATCTAAGAGTAAGAAACACCGTTTAAGAAAGCCCAGGTCTATGAGAGCTTTGTTTTTCCAGGATGATAATTACCAAAAAAGAAATGTTTCAGTTTGGAAAAATTAGAACTTAGGTCACTAAACTGTAGAAGCCTTAAAAAGCACACCACTAAAAAGAAGCACACCATTGCAAGTAGATAGCTACTCATATTTTCTAAAATTTTCAATATGTAAAACAACTCTCTTGGTAGATTCAGATGCATCCGATTATACCTCACATGCAGAGACCAGTCCAGCTGGCTCTGAACAAAACTGTGAAACAGAAAAATGAGTCTCTAGCACCCCGCTCCTCCCTCCCTTCAATCTGCATTTCCTGTGAACTTTCAATACCTGGTTTACCACATAGACTTCTCTATGGAGCTAAGGCCACAGAAAAAAATTCCAGACAAAAACTACAAATGACTCCTTATTTGAAGTCAATGTGTTGTTATTTAAGCACTTCCGATAACATGATAGCAATAACCATGCAAACGAATAGGAGGTGATGAACAAAAGCACATCAGTGGATAAAAATTTTTGTGCTTACTTTTAAATGCAGACACGTCTCTCTTGTGGGACCACATCCATCAGCTTCCTTGAAGGTGTTTTTTGGCTACAAGAGAAAAAAATGTATTTTTAGTTTTCAGATAAGGCAATAAAAAATGGTGTTTGAAATTTGGCTGTGCCACTTTATGACTCTGGGAAAGATGTTTAACCTTTCTAAGCTTCAGTTGTACAACTGGAAATAATAAATTATAAATACCAAATAGAATAAGTTATGCCATATAAATAGCATATGCAAAGCTTCAAGAAATATTAGCCTTTATGAGAAAAATTACTGTTTGTAGTTTCACCACTTTCTTAAGAAAATATTCTCTTATCTCAAGACTATATTTAAAGTTGTTTTATATGCTTCTTTGTTTTTCTAAAGCACTTTTACCCATATAATTTCATATTATACTTGGAGAAGCCAATCATTGGAAACGCAATAGCAATTTGCTTAAAACATCATCACTTTATTCTCTCTAGTACTTAGTGATCAAAATGAGACATGAGGGTGAAATTTTAGGGTAACATTTATAAAAGAATCTCCTCATAAGAATCACTTAGAATCTCCTCATAAGAATCACTTTAAAACACAAATTCCTCTCCTGCCCACAAATCAACCCAATGCTAATCTCATGGGGACCTTTAGCTGCTGAAGAAGTTCTCATGAAAACAGATGTTTTAGGAAGACATTTTACACAATCTGAGTGAAGGTTGCTTATGCTCAGAACTGTCCATAGACAAAATGAGTTATCTCGTGAGGTGAGGTGCCCCTATACCTGGAGGGGTTCAAGTAGGAGCAGAATGGCCACGGTGCAGAAACTGGGGGACATCTTTAAACATAGGAAGGGTGACTGAGCTGGGATGAACGAGGATTAAGTTCTCTTTCAAAGCTAAGATTCAATTCCAAACAAACTTTTATTAAGACCAAATTTGGATTAGGGACTTCCATAAATATTACACATAATTCCCTTAACCAGTCTGCAAGAGAGGTTTTATGTGAGAAAAAGAAATTCACAGAGGATATTTTTTGTCCAGGATATTTTCCCACTCTCAGCTTCTCACTCCAAATAAAGTGTAGTTTCTATCACTCCACACCACCTCCTCCTGGTCATAAAAGTACTTCCTTCTCTTGACTTTCCTGTTTCTCATTGATAATCTCACCCACTGAGTCTCAGTCACCTGTTGCTATCCAGCACTTCTTGGAGATATGATTACATCATTGCTGCCCCTTCCTTGGCCCCATTTTTAATCAGTCGTAATAGCCTATTGATTTCACTTCCAAAATTGTTCTCTCATATTTCTTTCTCCTTGCGTTCCTAACTCCATGACTGCAGACCAAGTTCTATTAACTAATGTATAAGCCTGTTTCCCAGCAATCCATTTTGTTCATAACCATGAAATTAACCTTCATAATGAATGAAAAATTCTAAAGTATGTTACTTCCTTAAGTAAATATATCAAATACCTTCCCATTCCTTACCCAAAGTAAACAAACAAACAAACAAACCTAGTCTGATATTTTTAGCCAAATGAGCATTCAAGGATTTCATGCGAGGGCTTGCATCTGTTTGGGGGCATTATTTCACTCTAAGCCTTTTCACCTACCGTTATTGCCCACCAAAATGGAAAGTAGTTTTTCCATAAACAC
This sequence comes from Miniopterus natalensis, assembly GCF_054644295.1. Lineage (NCBI taxonomy): Eukaryota > Metazoa > Chordata > Mammalia > Chiroptera > Miniopteridae > Miniopterus > Miniopterus natalensis. Next base: position 22,679,010 of record NC_142096.1, read on the forward strand.
AGCTCTCATTTTCAGCCCTCTTTCTGATTCCTCAGGTTGATGCCCACCTGTCTGATTACATGTCCCAGGCAAGTGGGAGTTGAGAAATCTGGCGTATCAGGTGCACAGAGGCAGAGTGGGGAAGGCTAAGTTCTGAAAAGAAAGGTCACCAAAATGTGCAGAGGGAATATTATCAACTGAAATGGGTCAAATAGAAATCAGAAATCCTTGTAGAGACAAACGAGATAGCTGCCTGGCTAGAAGAGCATAAATGTCTAGAGTGGAGTGTAGAGGGTAAAACCTGGAGAAATCCCCCAAGTCACACCCTAGGACTTACACAGGCTCTTCTGATCTCAAGCTGGGTGGGAAGAAACAGGTTAACATTGCTATTGTCATGCAGCTAGCCAGAAGCAGATAGACCAGGATGTGGGATCTAACCACGATGTTTGAACATCCAGCCTCCCTTCTTTAAGTCACCAAATCAGTTTAAGGCCAAGTAAGTCAGAGTAAGTCTGAGTAAAATACCTCTGGAACACAATGGATATAGGAGGTCCTGCTGCCCAGCTAAATAGTTATGCATTTCTGGACAACTTCTTTTAAGCTTTGTCTTTTTGTTTAAGGATAAAATAAGATACTGCATTAAAAGTGTTCAGTTTTTTTAGACGGCATCTAATTGATAAGCAAATGTTTAAAGTTACTATCATTGGATTCTAACCATTCCACTCCTGCAGAGCACAAAGTATACTTTTCCACCAAGGTTTTCTATTTATTTTAAATACTCTGAAGTTAATACCTAATTATATGCCATATATATCATTGCATGTGCTCCACAAATTACTACTTTCTTCATTTGACCCATTTGTCAAAGTCCTGCACATCCTGGAGAACCAATATCGTCTCTTTTCTTTCTTAGGATAAATTATCTTGGTGTTAAGACTCAGTTCTGCCAGGAAGAGCTCTGTGACTTCTGAACTTCAATTTCCTCTTGTGAAATATAGGTATAATGAAACTAAATTTCCCAGAGAATAAAATGAGGCCATGAACTCCTTCATATTTTCATTCAAGTGCAACAGACATTGTTCAAGGCATTCACGCGGAAGCATTTTGTATATGTGGCAAGCCCAGTGTAAATATTTTTAAAATGTTATTTTCAATAGAAAAAAGTTTTCTGTTGAGTAATTCTGAATAGGAATGTATATATTTTAAACAATCACAAAATGTATATATAGTATAACTCTACATTATACAAGTTGAAATCTAAAGCTTTTATTAATGAAATCCTATTTAACTTTTGAAAATATTCTAGAAAATTTAAAGCCTAAAACTATGAATACAAGTGATACAGGGGTGTTTTATGCACTAAAATGAAGTTTTATTAAATTTGGCAACTTTTTTTTTACTTAGCTAAACTTCAAACTAAATTTAAAAGCCAACACATTACAAATGCCATACAAAACAACAAAATAAACTCATGGTGCTCTTGAACTGAAAAATCTGAATTTTCCATAGATCTATTCTTTTAAAAGGGTCAGATTTGTGCTCTTAATCAGACAACTATGGAAAGAATCCTATAGGATGTGAATCTGGCCCATTATTTTCAGGCCTCATACTGAATGAGAAAGACTTCTGATTATAACAGAATGAGGCCATCTTGAGCTCCTTCTCTAATTTTGTATTATTTGGGTCAAACAGGATAGATTTTGAAGTATATAATCTATTGAGTTTGTCTAAATATCAGCTCAATTGAACATATTTTGCTTTACTATCTTCCATTATTATTATGACTAGAAATAACTTTAATGTATTTGAAATAATTCTTTGATTATATTAAAATTGATTTTGCTGGTCCCTTTAAATTTACAATGACATTTCATGCACTAGTGATATGTCTATATATGATACTTTTTAATTTATTATTTACATTGAGAAATAGAAAATGTTAAGGTCTTTAAAAAGTAAAATATTAAATTCTGGAATTGAATGTAAAAAAAAAGAAGAAGAAAAACAAAAAAAATTCTGTAAAGTTCACACTTGAATTCAAATAAATAAAATATTTTATCAATTTTTTAGTTTGTATAGTATGAAGACACTGGATCCATTGCTTTTTTGTATGTGTAACATTACAAGGTGATTTATTAATCTTTTAAAAAATTTATTGGGGTGACATTGGTTAATGTGATCATATAGGTTTCAGGTGTGGATTTCTATGTTATAAGATCTGTATATTGCACTGTGTGCCCACCACTCAAAGTCAGATCTTCTGTCACCAAATATTAGGACCTTCTGCACCTCCCACCCCCTTCCCTCTGGAAACCACCACACTGCTATTTGTGTTCACGAGTTTCACTTTTCTATCCCCACATGAGTGAAATCATATGGTTCTTAGCTTTTTCTGACTGACTTATTTCACTTAACATAATATTCTCAAGGTTCATCCATGTTGTTGCAAATGGCAGTATTTCCTCCTTCCTTATGGCTGAGTAGTATTCCACTGTGTACCACATCTTAATCCAGCCCTCTATCACAGGACATTTTGGTGGTTTCCATGTCTTGGCCACAGTGAACATGCTGCAGTGAACATAGGGATGCATATATCTTTGCTAATACATGTTTTCATGTTTTTTCAGGTATATACCAGGAGAGAGACTGCTGAGTCATATAGTAACTCTATTCTTAATTTTCTGAGGAATTGCCAGGTTGCTTTCCATAGTGGTTGTACCAGTCTACATGCCCACCAGGAGTCAATGAGGGTTCCCTTTTCTTCACAACCTCTCCAACACTTGTTATTGCTTGTCTTGTTGATAATATCCACTCTAGCAAGTGTGACATGGTATCTCATTGTAGTTTTGATTTGTATTTCCCTAATTGCTAGTGAGGTTGAACATCTTTTCATATATCTATTGGCTGTTTACATGTTTTCTTGGGAGAGGTGTCTGTTCAGGTCCTCTGCCCACTTTTTGATTGGGCTGTTTGTTTGATGTTGAGTTTTAAGAGTTCTTTATATATTTTGGACATTAAACCTTTGTCTGTGCTACAGTTTGCAAATATCATCTCCCATCTGATTGACTGCCTTTTGGATCTTTACATGGGGTTTTCACTCCTCAGAAGAATATTGTTCCTTTATGAAGTTGAATTTCTGCTTCCAGTTCAATCTAGGCAATTCATATCTCCTTCACAGAACAGGTATCATGTATCATGCATCTCAGCATTTCTATTTTTAAATCCAGTGCAGGGTTCTCATTTCCACTCCTTTAAATTGGGTCAAGTGTTGTTGGTTTTTATCCCCATTAAACATTATTAACAAAACTGTATAGTTTACTTCTAAATGCTACATCTCTTAATTTTTTCCTAACATTATCATAATCTACCCATTTGGCAATCTGCTTAAAATCTTAAAAATAGGAATTTAAACAATATTCTTGGTATCATAGTAAATAAATACATTGAAACAAAGCACTTTAACTTGCAGGAAATGGTATAGAGGAAGGCAATTAATTTTTGTACATTGATTTTGTATCCTGCAATTTTACTGTATTTGTTTATTGTTTCTCATAGTTTTTTTGGTGGAGCCTTTAGAGTTTTCTATATAAAGAATCATACCATCTGCAAAAAGTGACAGTTTTACTTCTTCCTTCCCTATTTAGATGCCTTTTATTTCTTTCTCTTGCCTTATTGCTCTGGCTAAGAGGTCTCCTTCAGGGTCCCTTCTCCCTCCATCCCACCAAGAAAAAAGTTGAATTTTGTCTTTTGCTGGGCCAAGATCAAAGCAACTGCTCAGAGTTTCTGCTCTATATTAAAGTCCAGTCAAGACAAGCTTCTGGCTAAGTTAATCTGTGTTCCCAGCTGCAGTCCACTGCATGTGGTCTGCGTGGCCATAGGCCATAAGACTGATTAAGGCCACATAGCTATGGAGGCGTACTCATGTGAGGGTGAGGAGCACAAGCAGCAAAAGAAACAAGAGAGAGAGAATTCCTTTGTCTGGGGGTTATGTGTTCAAAAATTTTCACTGGCTTGCATTGGGGTCCACCCTCCTAGTCAATGATCTTTGTTTCCAGGCTAACAGGTAAGCACCTCCTCTATATCATCCTGACTTCATTGTGCATGTGCCCATTTTCCCCTTTGTTGGACTCCTTCCCCCAGTGATTTACAGGGAATGGACTGGTGGTTCCCTGGGGAGTGTAAAGTTGCAGCTTCCTGGTGAAGCTGCCCAGATGATCATGCTTATAATGTCTGACCTCTCCTTTGCTCCTTTCCTATTATTAATACTAGCTAGCTAGTTATGATGGTAGCAATAGAGATAGATGATCCCATTGAAGTAAAAAGAGCCTTAGGGCTTCCAATAAGCCTGACCAGAGGGAAGGCAGACTCCACAGCCTATTGTAGACAGCTAAGGGGTGTGGGTATTTGTGTGTGAAGTAATCACTTTAATTTCAAACTGCATTGCTCCCTGACTATTTCCTGCTCTTTAGCAGGGGGTTTCTAGCCTGTTCAGAGGTAACAATACTCTAAACACAAAGAGGTATTTCCAACTCTCTCCTAAAAGTGGCAGAGCCAGAGCTCTCCCGCTGGGCTGGGCTCCCCTTGCCTACTATTATTCATGGGCAGGCTGCTGGGAACCACTTCCACCATCTGCCTCCAGCTGTGTTGGCATAACAGAAAGTCTAACGTGCTGCAACAAGCACCAACCCTAAATTTATTGTAAAAGCCACCATTTCTATTTCATTTGGCTAGTAAACAATCTCACACTATTAGGATGGTTAATTATAAATAACAGTCTAGCCACTTTTAATTGAAATCTACATTTATTTAGAGCCTTTTCATGAGTCTAGAATTAAGAAACAAAAAGCATTAGGAATGAATAGAAATGGACCACACTATTGAAATTAAAAAAAAAAGTCTCAAAAGCTAAGCATTAAAGTGCTTCTAAAAAGTAATAATACTTTCCACTGTAGCAGAAAATTTTCTCTCCTGTTCTCAAACTGCATTGTTAACGTTAAATCTTCCATCATTTCTGAAATGAGGCAGGTGTTATCGATGCTATTTTGACATTAAAGCCTACCTGCAGAAATATGCATGCCTGATGGTTCATAGTGGTGTTTTAAAACAAATGAGGAAATTCACGGAACTCCAGTCTTTCATTAAAAATATTTATCTATTGCCTATTGTATACAAATAACTGAGATAAATGTTATAGGGCAATGATTTTGGAAATTTTTATTGTAAGAAACATATTTTATATTATGACATAGAATAATACACTTACAAATATATTTATGTGACTTAATATTTTATGAAATATTTAACCTTAATATGTGTGATATACCCTGATATTTTCTACCTATTTGCATTAATAATTTATTGTAAAGATCTATTTAATAAAAAAATAAAACCACTGAATTAATTTTAAAACTCTCTAATGGGTTGAAATCTGCAGTTTGAAAACAAGAATAAAAAGAGAAACAGGATAAATAATATCCCATTTCCTACCCTTAAGGACCTTCTGGTCAAACAGCAAAGATTAAAAAGATAATAAAGAGGTAATAACAATAAGAATAAGAAGAAGAGAGCAAAAAGGAGCCTGAAAATTTAAGAGATTATAATAAAAAACAGAATATTACAGGCATCATGAAAATTGAAAAAGTAGCTGACAATCAAGAGGAAGGTTTAATGGAGAAGCTGGCGTTAACGATGGAACTTGAAAGCGGGTAGGCTTTTGATTGGCAAATGCACAGAAGCGGAGAAAGGACAGGGCATCCCAGGTGGAGCTGGCAGCATGGGCGAAGGCACACAGGTGAATGGGAAAGGAGGGGCCTTAGGAAACAGTTATCTATTTTGGCTGAAGAATGATGTGTAGTCTGAAGTAATAGGAAATGAATATTATTATAAAATTCAGTAGGCAATGAGGAAAAATTTAAAGTTGTCCATCCATCCACCCAGCCAGCCAGCCAGCCAGCAAGAATTTATTAAGCAGTAACAAGCACTTTCCTCGACAGGTACAGGAGAAAATGACTAAGAATCAACTCCTGTCCCTTTACTCCTTATATTCCTACGAGAGGTAAAAAAGGAAACCAACCAACCAACCAAACAACCTATTAAACAGTTAGTAATGACACAAAAAGAAGCCATGTAAGAAAATTAATCTGACAACCTCTTGAAGAAGAACTTTGAGCTGTAAGAGACTGAAGGCAGGAAAGTCAACTCATGAGATGGAAAATACGAATAGTCTAATAAGTTCAAAGGTGGGATGCATGTCTTTCTGTAGGCCTGCATGTTTTAGCTCTGCCAGCCCCACCTCCTTTTACTGGAAATGTGTCTAAGTTCGGCAGCGAAGCATATCCAAGGCCAGTTCAGCATTCCTCAGCCGTGATGCACTTGCAGGACCATCTGCCCACCCCCTGGCACTCATTTATGTCTCAGGATGACGGAGTTACATAGATCACTTTGCCTGGCCGCTTTCATTTTCCTATAATTATCAGCATCATTTTTGCCAGTCTTGAGTTCAACCTCAGCTGAAGGTAACACACTCTCCCTCCTGTCTGTCATTTCCCTTGTTCCACTTTTTCTGTCAGGGCGGATTTTATTAACACAAAAGGCAGGGTATGAAATTGTTGATCAGGTTCTTTTTAGCCCACTTCACCATTACGTACAGCCAGCCTGTGCCTCATGTTTCTGAAGGCTATAGATGCTACAGTTACACACGTCTCTCTAGAACTAAGGAAAAGGCAACCTTGGTTTTTAGCTGCATGATTTATGTTTGGGGTGATTAATATCTACTTTTCTCTTTTTTCAAATCTATTGTATGATTTTTCTCTTTTAAAACAAATACTTTTATCTTTTTTATTAAAGTAGTTGTAAAAGGGGCCACTTGGTATCAGAACACCCTCACATATTTGCCTGATAAACCCTTTTAAGTAATCTGGCCATTGTTAATGGCTTTTTTTTTTTTTTTTTAAACCAGTCATACTCTTAGAATCAAAATTAGCATCTAAATGAGGATGTTTTAAAACGCATGCCTAGGGGGGTGGCTGGCTTCACCTTTTTTTATAGTTTGCCATGTTAAATTATGTAAAATAGAAATGGTATTTTAGTATTTAATGAGCTAATGCAAAACCTATTGAGACTGCCTCTCATCCCCACCTTTCCCCTTATACAGTCCACAGAATTCTTTTGAAGACATGAGAAATGGCCACGAATTTAAAGCATGTGTCAGAATGCAGAGGATACTCCCTTCTCAACAACTACCCCATATCCAAAGCAAGGTATTACTAGGAGAAAATGCTAGGTGTTAAAAATCTTGCTTTAAAATCAAACATTTTTATCTGATGTTGTTGTGGACAATGAGATTAATTATTTTAACATTGAATATTTTTTGGAGAAATGTATTGATACGGTTGTAATAACCAGGTTATTAAATAGCAGGGAAGAAATAAAGGGAAGACTAGACAATATAGGCATGCCATTTATAAAGCTTTGGCAGGAAGTTGCAGTTAACACTCTCTAAGTCTGTTCCCTGCTGATTGATGGGGGAAGGGACTGGACAAAGGCAGTGTGAACACGAGCTCAGTAAGGTCTGGATGACATGGGAAGGTGCTTACCTGTCAGTCACAGATGGAAACTAGTCTGTGGCTAGAATAGGCGTGGCCACTGCAAGGGTTCGAAACTTGAATATTTAAACTCAGGCTCTTGGCTCTCTCTTGCTGCTCTCACCTTACTCCTGTTGCGGGGGGGGGGGGGTGCTCCCCTGCATTAGTCTATGGGGCTCACGGTCATTTGGACTCCACATAACAGATTAATAGACTGAATCTAGCCTAATGCTGAACTGGACCTGGCTGCAACACAGAACAGACACTCTGGACACTGGTCCTGCTTCTGGCATTGCTGAATCCACAGCTGCCCCTTTTCCAAGACTGGATTAAGAGGCGTGGAACTTTGGAACCTAAGAAATGTAACTCCACGCAAATAAAGTATTTTACCACATCTCACTCTCCCACGGGGCCTCTGAAAATGCTTATTTCATTGATGCCCCAGGAATCCCACTCCCACTAGCAATGGGGAAATTTGACCCATTTGGCCCATTCATTTCTCTGGTGACAGTATCATGGTTTACATAGTATGACAATTCAATTAGCAAAAAATATTTTACTAGTTAAATCAAGAAATGACACAAGCAGAAGAAAAATGAAATAGTCACTCAAAAATATTCAAAAAACATAAAAAACGGTGGTAAGAAAAGATATAAATATTATGAAAAAAGGTATAATGAAGTCAGGAGTTGTAATTAGAGACCAGTGTATTTTAGCTGGACATGACAAACATTTTCAGAAAATTAGATCTATTGTCTGGTTTTGAGAAAGAGGAGTTCCACCGTTTAATTCATTTAGAAATAGATGACGCCAAATGATGAGGACTGTGGTATAGGAAGGGGAAGAGGGGAATGATTACATGAACTCATAAGTTGGTTCTTTCTGTAATTCCGAAGACCTTTTTTTATAGTATAGAAAATCAAGGTAGAATTTCTATGTAGGATTTGATAAAGATGATGATGATGATGATTTCTGCTTAAATCATCAATCTCAAATGGAAAGATCCTAGGGAAAATACATATACCCAAACCACAAGAGATTTGCCAGTGATGAAGTCTTAATCCATCAGTCTAGAATCTCAAAGCATTTGTGAGGTGACTGTTTTTTCCTATTTCTCTTCTTTTTCTTGGGCTGTTTTTCTCTCCCTCCCATCAGCCACTCCCTCAGCTCTAACACAATCTCTCTAATTATCTTAAAACCAACCTCTTGTTCACTTTGCAAGACCAACTCCACTTTTCATTGAGTGATTTTGGTTTTTGCTAACATAATATTCATAAAAAAACACATTTTCCTCCTCTTTTGAATAACTTTTATTTTAGATATATTTCTTTTTATGGTATTTTAATATGTTATTAAATCATACTCATTAAAAAAAGACAAAAATATGCAGCTGTGTCTAAGTGGGAATTAAGATTTTCCATATCACTAACTACCTATATCACTAACTACTCCTTTGAACTGGCTACTAACAACATTTTGGTACATAGTTGATGTTCATGCAAATATTCCCATGTATACATGAGTGTGTACACTATTTCTTACTTTTATACAGTCAAATTTATTACCTTCTTTTCATTTATGATTTTTAGTTTTCATGTCCTGCTCTCAAATACTTTCCTTGACATAGTGTTTTAATTTGCAACAGAATCACTTGGTCCTTGTTGCTCCCATAGTACTACCTTCTACAGGACTAGCAGGCTATACTGTAATTATCTGTTTCCATCACTAGATTGTGGGCTTCAAGAGGGCAGTGTTTATGTCATATTGGTTTTTATATTCCTGTTAGAAGAGAAGCCAAATATATCATGACATATAAATAATAGCTCCTAAATGAATAAGTAAATGAATATAAATAAACCTAAAGGTTTAGCATCAGCATGATCAGTATAAAATGAACTCACAACCTTGTTATGGAATTGATCACAGTCATTTACAAAATCATAAAGTTTTATTTCTAAAACTCATCATTATTTAATAATCATTTCCTATAGTGCAGTTTTCAAAACTTCCCACTAATTTTTTTTCTATATTGCTAATTGCAGTGTCTTTTGCTTGTTTCTTTTATATTGTAATTATTTTTCTCATTTTATGCTATATAGTCTTATACTCAGCTTCTCTTTATTTTAGCAGTCATAGTATTTTATTAGCCAAAATGCTTTGCTGGCAAGTTGATCTAGCTTTTAAAAAATGGTGAACGCTGTGTCTAACTAAATTTAATCCTACCCAAAATAGTTAAAAGAGGGGGCACAGTTACCTTAGGAGCAACAGAAATCAAGTATGGGAACCTGTTAGGACTCACTTTGCTCCACTTCCTCAGCTGTCAGTTCGTTTTCAGACTGGTTTGTCCTCAATACTGGAAACAGAGCCATGTACAGCTTTTTGGTTCAACATGATTATCCAGAGACATAAAGAGTTTTGTCTTCCAGATCTGTGTTAAATAATAATAACAAAGTAAATAAAATAAGAGAATGATTACTCGGCCAGTCTCAGGTCAGATAGACACCTCTTAGAATAATCACTGTAGCTGTAGTGATGATACACAGTGATTGGGAGACTATGGCCCTTTGACTACTGAAGATTCCACTATCAAAAAAAGGTAAAGAAAAATAATAAATGTCTCAGCAAGTATCCTGGTTAAAACCTATGGATCTGAAGTCAGATAGACCTGGGTCTTGCAATGCCTATGACATAAGTTTCTTCATCTGTAAATCAGGGTAATAAATGAATCTACTATGAAAAAGTGTTATAAAACTTCACTGACATAAGTAAAGTGCTTTGTAGATTATTGTTTAATAAATCTTAGCTATCATCCTCATTCTCAGTTTCATCCTATTATCATTACTGCTGAGTAATCTGAAAGAAGTTTTAGAAATGGGAGAACATTTTTAAAATGGAAAATAATTGAGAAAATAAAAAGAGGAGATTGGTGAACTATTTCGGCAAAAAGAAAGTGAACTTTAAGATGCAAATGCTCAAATACTTCAGATGCTAAAGATCCTAATAACAGCAGATAATCATTAGCCCGTAGCATTGTGATAACAGCTTTGTAGATATTATATCATTTAATCTCGCAACAATTCTAGGAGGCTCCTATTTTACAAATAAAAACACTGAAGCTCATAAAGATGAATAAATTATTAGAAGCACTTATAATATCAAGTTAAGCCAAGTTAAATTTGCATTAAGAAAGCTTTTCTCAGGGAGGCAGTTGTATGAACATTGGATGTAATATTCAGGAAAACTGTGCTCTGATTCTGAGCCTGCCTCCAGCAGCTGCATGGATATATCATGTAACTTTTCTGATATTTCATTTTCACATTTGTCATATCAAAATAATACCAGGCTCTAAAGAGGGAGGTGAGTGCAATACTTTGAGTGCTTGATACACCCACATCCCCCTCCTGCACAGGAGCTGGAAAATATTCTTTATCCTGGGGTTTCTGTGTTAGAGATTCATGCCTGACATGAAATCAACACAAATTGGCTGATCCAACATTCATGGACACAGAGAAACACACAGGTAATAGGATGGACTAAATTGAAAACAAACACAGAGAGAAGGCAATAAGCAAAACCCACAAATTGGTAGAAATCATGAGTCAGCAGCAAGCATGAAGTTCAAAGTAGACAAGTGTAAATCCAGAGACAGAGAAACACGGAGACAAGTGTAAATAGATGTCTCCCTACCCCCATCACAACTATCAAGAAGGAAAAAAACTTGCTTTAAATGTACTGTCAAAAGTACACTAAATCAACTACGTAAATTTTGAATTCTAAGTCCTCTGCCTACAAGATTGTGAAGATGATTTCCTACTCATTTCCCTATCGATCCCTACAACCCCCATGAGCTGAAGTAACCTGATCATGTTTCTGTGCGTTGAAACCAAAAAGCCTGAGAAGCAGCCCTATGAGCCTCAAATGAAGATAAAATTGAATATGGAAATACTTTAAAATATAAAAATCTACACAAAACAGGGTATTTTTATTGTAAAGAGATATGACAACTGTATGTGTCTTAAAGAGACCAAATTTCAGTAAAGATAGTTACTTAGAATGAATAGAAAAAAATGAGTTATACTATTTATATTTACAAAATGGTGAATATGAAATATATTAGAAAGGCATTTTTAAGTCTCTGATGTCCTTCAGAGTTCCAGTGAGGACAGCTGCCAGGATAGGTGCTCCCCATAAAAAAATAAATAAAATAAAATTAAAATAAAAGCAGCCAGAACAGTTTTCCATTAAAATATCTCAATTTCTCCATAATGTTCCTTGAGAAATGACTGAAGCTCCTTCACTTGGAATACTGGTCTGGAAAACATCATTAAAAGATGCTGGAGGGAACTAGCCTGTACGACCCTGGGGATGGGAGAGCTGAATGGAAGTCCTTTCATTTTTATTTTAGGCTCTTCTGTAATATATTTCCTTTCTGAGGAAGAATTTATCTCCGTCCAACAACATGCTGGGAAAATGGCAATACCAAACTATATTATAATGCAATAATCTATGTAATTAAATTATTTCATGGATCAATAGGAATGTGCAAATTGTGAAAAACTGTGAAATGTAATAATGTGTCTGACATTATAATTTCCAACAGCTTATTTATTCTTCAAGGGCTTTATACATTGATGTTCATTTGATTTCCCTGAACAAAGAAATGTTTCCAGGTCTGCTTTGGTTCTTCGTTCCTTAGACAAATATATGTAGAGAGCATGTTCTGTGTAAGGCATTGTGTTAAGTGCTGTAAGGGACAAGAGAAAAAATTGCGTCTCTGTCTTTAAGGAGGCTACATTTTAATACAGACAGGGAGGCTGCGTGCTATAGTGGAGAGAGGACGCTGGGAACACACGTGGGGCTCAGATTCCATCTCTGCCCCTTGCCAGCTGGGTCACTGGCTCTTTATGAGTTAAATCAGGATAGAAGTGACTTTCTGAGGCGACTGTTATGAGAGTGGGGACTTAAAGCACATAAAATGCCTAGAAAAATATTGATATTCAGCCTATTGATGTGACTTTCCTTACTCCTTAAAGAAGTAAAAAACAATAATCAGGGCAATATGAGCTGAATATATAAACCAATTACAAGAGAAAAGTGTGGGAGCTTTCCTATATGTAGTTTAACATAGTGGTTGTGAACTAGGAGAATGGGACATTAGAAATATCTAGGAAGCTTTTCAACTACCCACCACCCCGCCCCGACCATCTCAACTAATCCTCAGTTGCCACCCACTTCCTACAGCACACATACAGCTTAAAATGCATCAGAATCAGGTGGAGAGTAGGTCAAAGAAATAGGGAAATACTGAGTTCTCTCACTTACTGATTTTTGCCAATCAGTCAACCTCTCTAAGTTTTAGTTTAGAAAAAATACCATGATTGCAAAGGTAACTAACACGGTGAATGCCTTATGTTAAGTGCCCAGCATGTTTCCCAATAGACTAAATAAACTGAGAAATTAGCAAAGTCATAACTATATTACAGTATTATTGTGAGAATTAAAATAATTTCTGTAAAACACTCAGTGTTGCAGGTACTGGATATTTAATAGCAATAATTATGGAGGGGGCATCGAAGAAAAACATCTCAGAGGAAACAATATTGAACAGAGCAGGATTCTGACAGTCCAGAGAGTAGAACAGGCTAAGTTAGAGCACTTGGCGGCAGGACCATGGTGTGTCCAAGATAAGCTAATTTGGCTGGTGAGTCATATGAGCAGAGAGTCCTATGAGCAGGCAGATGCTGCTGCAAAGTAAATTGTGGTCAGTTAGTGACAGTCCCCAAAGATGCTGTTGAGCAGATTTTATTATATCCACAGTGTAAGGAGAACCGAGTGAAGGTTGCAGGACAAAAGAAAGAGTGACGTTATCAGAACGTCACTGCAGGAGGATTAACTTGGCACTTCTGTTCAGGATGGGAAGGAACCCAGGAAGAGGCCTGAACAGCCCAGGGTGCTGGTAGCGAGTCTTTAAATAATGCCTTAGGCTTTAAGGAAGGGACAGACTAAGACATTTGGGGAGGAGAATCCACTACACTTGATAAAATGATGAGGGGAGGAAAGAAGAGAATGCTCTAGAATTAATTCAAAGTTTGGTAATTGTGAGAATGACTATTCTGTTTACAAAAGCAGAGATGTCAACAGGGAAAATGTTCGAAAGGGAGAATATTGGTTTAAAAAAAAAGCATGAACATTATAATTCAGTTCTGAACTTGCTGCATTTGGGATATCAGGGAGCCGTCCAGCAAAAATTCAGAGACTGGGGCCAAAGATACTTTTTAATAATCATTCAAACAGAAACAAAGAAAGCCCTCTTCAAGGAGGCTTAAAGATATAGCATCAGAGAATATTCATCATTCAGGGGCAAGCAAGGAAGATAAGCTTGTCTATTTTACTAAAATAAAATTGTTCCAGTACCATAATCAGTTAAGACTTTGCCTTGAACTTTATTTAAATGTCTATTTAGGACATTATATTTCTATTACAGGAGATTTTTAAAAACTACCGATTACTTCTATTTTCAATAAAATTTTTATTAATTGCCTAAAACTTATTTTTCAGGAAGCTTATTTAATTTGTATAGGAATGAGTCCCCAAATAGTGCTAGACAAGTTTTCCAGTTTATACAACTCCGGGAATCCTGCATTTATTTTCTTTATGTTTTTGCTTCTTTTGGGTAATTGGAAGGGGAACAATTCATAATGATTAAAACTCAGTTTGCAATATAATTATACACCTTGGAAACAGAAAGGAACCTACATAATCTATCATAAAACTAGTCTTTCATCCATTAGATTTTGACCTCAATATTAAATTTAGCATTCAGTTAATAAAAATTGCCTTACACAGAATCACATGTAAATGATGTTTATTACCCCCAACGTTTAAGTAAGTTATGATAATAGGTGCTTCGTGGTCTATTTGAAAGCACAACCATGCCTGGTGGTGACTCAGTCCAACTTCTCCAGATATTTTATTTCAGTGATGAGCTGAAAAAAGTGCTTAAGAAATTTTGAGGATGAAGGTTGAGTTAATGAGACTGGTGTGTGATTTGAATTAATTAATTAAGCAAATATTGGTTAAGCCCTAGAGTGATAATACTGAGCAGTATTTCCGCCTTCACAGGACTTTCCGAGTAGAAGAAAGACTGACATCCCAAAATTCAAATGCAGCGAAGGAGCTGTGTGCTTAGGATGGGGAAGGACAGAGGTGTTACCGGGCCTTCCAAGAAGAAGCTCCTTATCTTAGAGGTTTTCATAAATGTTTCCTGTAGCAAAATGAGCTTTCCACTGAGGCTAAAAGAATGAATAGGAGCTGTTCAGAGGAAAGAGAAAAGAAGTGTAGCAAAGCACCTTGCCTCCCTCTGACAATTTCATCATCTACGAGTCAGAGAACGCAGACCTGATGGTCTGTAAAACATTGTCTAGGCATGAAACCCAGTGCCCTGCTCTAAAAAGCTCTTCCCTGTACCCAAATGCCCTTCCCTCCCAGACCCTTCTTCCCCTGGACTGCCTGATTAATTCCCACATGTCCTTACAGACTCGACTCAAGGCATCTTTCAGCTTCTTGAGTCTTGATGAACGCCTTCATAAGCGCAGGCAGCGTTGCCTTTCCTCCCCAGCGTCATCTCTGCCACTTTTCTTTTGTCCGTTTTCCCCACTAGATGGTGAGCTCACTGGGGGCAATGCCTGAGTCATGTTTCCCTGATGCCCCAGCATTTGTCCACATCTGGCATGTCATAGGGGTTCAGTAAATCTTGAATGAGTAAATCCATGATTTTAAGAACTTTCAAAAAAGCTTTTTCAGAAAAATAAGTATACTTTAAAACCTTTCCTAAACTCTTATATGCATAAAGAACTCAGTGGAAGGCAATAATAATAATCTTTTGACAAGCGATAATTCTATCAAGAGAGTTTTTCAATATTATGGCAAAATTTAGAGTTGGATAAGAATCCAGTGGAACTTTGGTAATCCAAATCTTTATCAGACCCCACAGTGGTCACTTTTTAAGGATTATTGTGCTTAAAAGTATAATTATCTGTTTGGGATAAATTACTTTTTCTTATCTTTATACTGCACCTTCATTTTTATCATAAAACTACCTTAATAGTCACAGTGGTTTTAAAATCGAACATGCTAACATAAGGACAATAAACCACTAATTAAGTGGACAAACAAAACTGATTTATAGACCATATAGCTAAAAATAAACATTTAATTGTGATGTTAAATCATACATTTTGATAGTGAGTGTAATATGCCAATGTTTTATGTGACTAATGAATGATTAAAACTTTGATTATCAAATTCTCTTTGTGACAATTAAAAATGTTATCTCTCCTAAAATGAAGGTCGGGAGTTTTATGAACTGAATTAGCAGGTAATTTTTATTAAGCACTGATTTACTGTGTGATTTTCTATTTTTCAGCCCCATGATATGCCTACTATGGTTTCTGAAATTCCTTTATCAACAATAGGCAGGTTTTACCATTTGCAGGAGTCCTTCATATACCTTGTCAAACTAGCTTCCTCATAAAAGCCAATGAAAAATACAGTTGCAAAGAAAATCAGAACCTCCCAGTTTTAGTTCACTTAGAGACCCTTGAGTGTTCAATGATGTGAAAAGTGACATATATCTGTGAATTAAGGAACTCTAATTACACCAAGAGTGCACTTCACAATATAATACATAATCAGGAGACAATTCCCTTTGTTGAAAATTCAATTCAACTTCAGTGTTCAAATATATTCCCTGCTTTCAGGTATATCCAAAATATTATAAAATGAAGATGAAAAATTTGAGGCTCAATACTGGAGAGAGTCAGAGCACAAGAGGTAGGTCCACTGTGATGGGTTGTACTAAAATAATCTAAGATTCATCAGACACAAATATAGGGAGGGTTGTCTTTTACTTTAGCACCTCTTTGAACCCAAGGCATTGCGCCTAATGGACGCTAATTTCTGAGCCAGGCCTTCTTTTTCCCCCCATTAAACTACCTTCTGTATTTTTTCCATCCTGATATTTCCATCAAGTATCTCAGGAAATATTCCCTCTTTCACCCTCTTAGAAGCAAAGAAAGAACTGTTTTAGGTTAAACTGCTGGCTCAGTAGGAAATTATCAGTGTTAAAGTCTTCTGGAATTGGTGCCGAATGTTCACCATCAAGTCCAATCACAGAAACCACCATGCAAATGTTCCCAGACTGAAAGGTGCCTGTCCAGGTCCAAAAGCAAAGATGTGAAATGACTGATTGCTGAGAAAGAACCAGTAGCTTAGCTCCTTGTTCAGCCTCTTCCCTGCGGGTTTGGGCAAATCC